>NW_026559008.1:0-93880 GCF_026930045.1 Uloborus diversus
GGCCCCCCCCCCCAAAAAAAAAAAAACTTGATTGAACCAAAGGCAGGGACTGGCCAATTGTTCCAGAAAGTATTTACATGTGAAAAATAAAAGTAAATGAGAAAACAATAAAAAGTCAATCTGAAATATATCAATGCAATTGACTATTAAAATCAAGGTTATTGTTTTAAAGTATTACATGAATGTTAATGTTTAGAAATATGTAATAATTTTCGGTGCGTCATTATAAGTGACTTTGGTTGGAAAACTGTTTTAAAATTATAGGTTCTTCGGCAGGGCCGCCTTAAGAGATGACGATTACTCCCAGGGCGAGTATTTTCCAGTGCGGGGGGGGGGGGGGGGGTTAGCCAACTTTGTTTCTGGAGGGGAAGAAACGAAGTTAGTTATAACAATTCAGTACACAGTAGCTTAACGGATTGTCCATAAAGGATATTACACTTCACCTTACCCTCGCCCCTCATCACATCTCACGCAATGTTCGATGAACATATTGCTATAACGAACTCTTCTATTTGGAAAAAAATATGTGAAGTCACATTTCTTGTAATCCCCTCCTTCCCCCTTGAGACTAACTGTCAGAAGTTCATGAACGTCGAACCCTCCCTCCCTACCCCTTTCCAGCGTGACATTATTTGTGAACGGCTCCTTAGGTTTGCTCTAAGTCACCAAAATCGCACTAACAATTGTTTTAAGGGAAAAGACCGGCTCCCCCCCTCCCCCCTGGATAGCGCTAGTCACAATTTTTTAGCGATCATGTATGTTTTTAACAAAGAATCGTATCGCACCCCAGCAAGGAAAGTGATACAATTCAAAATCTGGGAAAACCGTACCGGCTATTGATTTAAAATCTAAATTCAATGCTCTTTCTCGACACAAAAACCGCAAAATTAGCTCACCTAAATAGTGGGGGGGGGGGGGAGCGTAGAAACGATTTCATCAATAATGACACGTCGTTAAAGTTTCATAATCTGGAACAATATTTTTCGAGCTTAAAGTATGCATTATGTATCTATACTTCAAAAACTAATTAATAAAGATCACATAATAGGTTGATTGCGCATATAGTAATATTTGAGACTAAATCGCTTAAAATTACTATTGCGTCAAACCTTAATTTTCTCGATTGCTGTTTTTTTTTTTTTTTTTTGGTTGAGTCAGTTGCCTTGCCAATGTGCAATATGTTGAACAACAGAATAGGTTGACTATAGCAACGTTTCTTGCTAAAAATTACGCATTTTACATTCAGAGCATCGGAGCTGTATTAGAATACGGGCAACAAACTTTTGCCTATTTTATAATCCCCACACGTAACGCTGTTCCGTAAAAGTACTGGAGGAACTGAATTACTTTGAGAGTAATCGAAAAAACTTGACCAAAACAAAAGGATATTTTTTCGTATTTACAAAAATAAATATGTTAAAACAGTAATTGTTTCAGGCACTTATTCAATTATTCTGTAGATAATCACACTGGCGTGTGAAAAGCCTTAATTTTTGTTTTGTTCCTTTTTTCATTTCTGAAGAATAAAAGCCATATTGAAAAAAAAAGTACTAAAGTATTTAAATGTGTCACACAGAGTGCAACTTACCTACTGACGCTTCCAAATCTGTTCGTACGCTTTAAATAAGTGTGGTTAAAAAATGAAGTGCCTAGGAAATGAAATAGTAGTTCAATACTTTTTCATACTGTCTCTACATGATTACATCAACCCAACATTTTTTAAATAAAATTTTGACGTTTGAAATGGGCTAAAAATGAGGTGACAGAGAAATATTTTCAGAAAAATTCGAAATTAAAATTATCGTCTGTCGTTTTCTTTTTTTATTATTTTTTCAATGCGGTGATAGTTAAAAAATCTTTTGGCATTAATTTTTGCTTGTTCACTTCACAAATCGATGTATTATTTTGAAAATGGCTCGTATAACCAAAGTAACAACAAACACAATTCGAAAATGTATTAATTCTTCATCATATTCGAAGTAAAACAGTTCGAAATATTGCAAAAGTAGTTCATTTATCCCATACCGCTGTGTAATATTTAATAAATGCTTTAAAGAAGAAAATTGGATCGAAAATAAGGTGAGAAATGGTTGACCAGCAAAGTTAACAATATGCGATTAGAGATTCATAACTTAAAAAATCTATGAAAAACCCACGTTTGAGAGCTGTGAAAGTTTCAACAGAACAGAAGGAAAAGTTTTCCTTCCAATTTCATTTACAACTGTTCACCGTGTTTTCAGAAAATGTTTACTTATCGTGTAAAACAGAAAGTTTAGGATTTCCTTCGCAAAATCAATGACAAATTAACACGAACCGTATAGATATACACTGCAAATCTTAAAATACTTTTAAGTCGAACAATTGTCTTTGCAGCACTCCTTTCTTGCGGAAGAGAAGGTGGGAGGTGATTTCTTAGAAAATTACAGAACACTCGTCTTCTTCCAGCGCGATAGCGATGGCCAACTGGCAACCTTTCTCAGTGTTGGTCTGAAGCCTCATCCCTAAAAGACGCATATAGAATCTTCCGATACCACGTGTTGGGGGCGTGGCCAAGTCTCAACTGCTGAAAAACGGACAATACAGATGGTTGGGACAACGAAATCTACGCTCGCGCCGACCGTTACGCCACTTGACACTGACGCCTACACAGACAAGCCAGATAACAGTGGTGCATGGCTCGATCAGGTTGGAATGGTGCCGACTGGAGATGTAGTCTTTAGCGAAGAATCTTGCTTCCAACTGTGTCATGATGTTCATCGAAGACGTGTTTGGAGACACCCAGGACAGAGGGGATCCTGGTTTTACTTTTGCACGCCACAGTGGCCCTCAACAAGGCATTATGGTCTCGAGTGCCATTTCCTTTAATAACTGGACCCCTTTGATCGTAATTTGGGGTACACTTACTGCACAGTGGTACGTCGACGACATCCTAAGACCTGTTTTGCTGCCGTTCTTTTTGCAGTACCCTCGGCAGATTTTCATCAGGACAATGCAATAAACATACGGCACGTTTTGCTATGAACTGTCTGCAAGCTTCTCAAACTCTTCCGTGGCCGGCCAGATCGCGAGATCTCTCTCCCATCGAGCATGTCTGGGATATGATGGGATGGTGATTGCATCTGGCAAATAATGTTGATAACCTCCTCCGACAATTGGAGTGATTTTGGCCTGAAATACCGCAGGACACCCTCCGGGAGCTTTATCGGTGTTTGCCACACCGTGTTTCAGTTTGTATCCAGGCTAGAGGCGGGTATACCTTATTGTTATTGAAATTGTTACTGTAACTCTGACATAAATATTTCAATTGTTCTGAGAATTTAATCACTTACTATTCTGTGCATTGTCTTCCTATCCACCAATTTTCGTCTCGATCGGATCACTCCTTCTTGGTGCGTCGATTTTTTTTGTTATAGAGTGTATTTGATCAAAGGATCCCGATGAAATGTAAAAGTAACAAAAATCGTGTTATGTGTCTCAGTCGTTATTTCACAATTTATTTCAAAACATCCACCATCCGAGTTTTAAAATATTTTGTAATATTTTCGTGTATGCTGTCTAAAACTATCATGGTTTCTGTACAGAGAAAGATTATATCTGTGAATTTAGTAAATAAACTAGAAGCAGAAATGGGTTAGTAAATAATCGTATAAATAGGATCTTACAGTAAATATAACTATGCTTTACAAAATCTAAATTGTTTCTCAATGGTTTAAACCACCGCCTGCCTTGTCTAGTGGTCAGAGAAGTCTGACTGCAATAGGAAGGTCCGGGTTCCCGGGTCGAGCATTTACGTATTTTCTCTCTCATGTCCTTGTCCTTTCTTTGTGTGAATGTGCTTTTGTGTTGTGAACGGTTACCTACCCTATAAAAAGGTTCTTCTGGTATGTGTGTACTGTGGAAGTCAGACTTTGCACCAAATTAATGTACAGTTGAAAAAGTGAAGCAGCCTACCCAAAATTAATAGTCTAGCTGGCACTAGACAACAACAATGGTTTAAACCACCTATTGAATATTACTAGACTGTGTCATATTAATACAATACTGTAGATTTACATAGCAGCATCAATCTTTTCAAATTGAACTGCATATTAGTTAGTGTAATCAGTAATTTAAAAACATGCCATTTTTTCCATTTTGACATTGACTATATCATTTACAAACATCCAAATTGTTTTAGTCAAGCAACTATACAGTAACTATTAGCTTGGGAAAAAGAATCAGTTGCACTGAGAAAACTATTTTTGTCCCACTTGACTTAAAATACGCTGTATAAATGTGTTAAGGGCGTTGTTTTATCAAGACCTTTAGTTGCCATTTGAAATCGAGTCTGGGTGTGTTCATTTCTGTTTTCAATGGTTAAAGGGCATAAGTGATTTCTATACATTGGAAGGAATTTATTCCTTTTTTGATATTTATTCACTATTACATGATTGGAGTGGATTTAAGCATAAAGTATAAGTTAAAACCATCGGTTTGAATTTTTGAAAGAAAAAAAAAACTACTTATCAAAGATGTGTATCACGGGAAACACTTGAACATACAAAGTAAAAGTTTAAAAAGTGGGGGGGAAATGTTTATGGAGTTTTATTTTTCTTTTCATGTATGCTTTCAATGTATGCTTTATAATGGATTGCTCCATGTTTCCAAAAGATTTTTTTTTTTTATAATTCATTTCATTTTCCCATTTTGTAATTTTTATGCATTCTAATCTTCATAGAAAGGCAGCACTAAAAATAGTAGTATTTTCAAATTTGTACCACAATACATTGCATGAAAACATTAAAAACTGCGCATTTGCAACATTAAAAAAAAAACAAAAATAAGATGCGAAAAGTTTTAGCCTCTCTAAAAACAAAATTAAAACAGAAAAAAAAAACACATTAAGGAAATTTTAAAAAACGTAGCAATAAATGTGCGATAATTTCGAAACAATCCCACGTAATGTCCCTGAATTGTTTTTCTAGCACCTTGCTTTTACATCTAAATAAAGGAATCTAAGAAAATTCTAGGGGATAAATTTATAATTTCAATGTTTTTGGGCTCGGACGATGCTCGATCATTCCTTCTTTTTCCATACCCTAACTCAGGGGTTCTCAAACTTTTTCCATTCATGGCACCCTTTGAAGTACTGTAATTTTCTGACGACTCCCTTATCCATATGTACTATATTAGGTACGTGCACGAAATAAGGCCACCCCAAGGTTCAAAATGAAGATTAATATCTCCTTCATTTGTGAGTAAATTGGTTCCAGCTTTTGTTTATAGTATCAATTGGCTCGTAAAAAAAAGAAAAACTAAATGAAACAAGTGAAAATTTGAGTCTCGATTGCGTTTTTCAATAGTTTTAACAAAGAAAGGTGCTTTGCCCTTATCAAGAACATGGATCCCTTATAAGACTAACTCTGGCCAAGAATTACTTCATGCAGACTTAAAGACAAAAAGCGCCAAGAAGTACTATCAAACTAAGAAAAATTTAAAAAAAATCTTTTTTGAAAAAAGATCAATTGTCACAATGCTGTTCAAATGTGCATTCCTGCGAGCAATTTGTGTACATTTGAACAGCATATTCAGCACAGTATCATTTTCTCCACTTGATACTCCAGTATCATATTGTAAGGACCCTGGAGTGTTAACAAGGCAAATCATGGACTTATTGGGCTAAATCTACTTTTCCAAGTTTTCAAATGAAAGGAATAATTAATAGCACTGAACAACATTTATCTTTTTAAATTCGTCAAAACATAAATCAGGATTCAAGAACAATAAACAACTTTTTTATATACCAGTAAACTACAGTGAATCATGTAGAAACAAAATTTATCGTAAAATAAGGTCAGGTTGTTTTGGCGTCACTCATCTGTAATAACTTTTTATACCCTGTTTCCAGGCAATTAAAAACTGCTTTTTGATAACGCTTTATCAGCAGTAAAGCTTTCAGACGACGATGAAGTCACGATATTGTGAACTTTTGTTATGCTGCATCGAAAAATGAGCGGATGGCCTTATTTGGCACATCCAACTTACATATTGATGTCATGTACACTTCGCGGCACCCCTCGTCTCTTCTTACGGAACCCCAGGGGGGGCCGTGGCACCTAGTTTGAAAACCCATGCCCTACCTGTATTTTCGATGACATTGTACTGCTTTTGCATTTAGCAATAACTTCGAGCCAAATTTGTCGGATATCTATTCTCATCTAATGTGCCTGAATAGTGTTTCTAGTATCTTGTTTCTATATCAGACGACAAACATCTAAAATATTCTTGGGGGAAAATTTATAATTTTATGCCTTTCGGACTCGGAAGATGCTAGAGCAGACTTTTCCTCCCAATAACTTGCTTCCACTCTTGGCATGTTATTTAACAAAAACGGAAAAGTTGCTTCTCTACCAGTACAGTGTTCATGTAGGAAAACCAACCTGTTATTGCCACAATTATTATGACACTGGATAAAAAGAGGAGCATATTAGGGGAATGTAAGGCAGAGTGAAATAGCGGGGCAAAGTGAAGTGGTGAAATATTTACTCTGCTTTTGGCTCCACCTATCTATTAATATTTTAACTATGTGGTCTACTCCAGTCAGAAAATATTACCTCTGAAAATCAAAGAACATGATAATACAAGAAATTTTCAAAAAATGCTGCTCATATTTTGATATTTTGTCGTAAGAAAAAAAATGTTATTAGTAAATGATAAAGTTCTTGTTATTAAGATTTTAAATAATAATTGAGATCTACTTATATTCAGTACAGTATTTATTTGTTTAATACTAAGCTTATTTGTATTTTAAATACTTTGCACACTTGATCAAACGCATGCAGGGCAAAGCGGATGGGGCAAAATGAAATAGTTCATTTAATTTACTTATTCAATCTTTAATCAAATCACTTATGTATTCATTTATTAATTATCTCATTTGCATTCCTTTGTTTAATGATTCCCTTATTTATTCATTCATTCACTTATTTTCTTACATATTCACTATTTTATTAACTTATTTATTTTTTTTCTAATTTATCAACTAATTTTTTATTTATTTATTCAATGTATTGTTTCATTTCCATTTCATTTATTTATTCATTTTTCTTTTGCTCATTTATTTGATCACAGATATATTTAATAGTCGAATAGAAATAACTTCATTAAAAATATATTTCATTTTACACTTTTTCATGGAAAAAAGAAGTAAAAATTTCCTCCCCTTTATAGAGGTAAATATTTTCTGCCAAAAACAAAAAATAGCGTTTCAATGCAAGTTTTGTCATAAAGTATGTTATTCTTTCCTTATGTACCGTAGTTTTCAGAAATTTTTTTCAACTTGTTCATTTTGAAAAAGTTAAATTATCTTAACTCACTTTTTTCAAAACTTTTTTTACTTTGCCTCACATTCCCCTACTAAAAAAATTTTAGTATACTTTTTAGAAAAACTTTTGACTGATGAACAAGTGAAGTTTATTAAATACAAAGACTAAACTATAGGAATACACTACAGGACAGATCGGGGCACGTTTACGCATGGGGCACATTTACACACTGCCCTTTTTAGCCTACTTTCCCAGTAAAAGTCAGAAAAAGAAGAAAAAAGCATGAAAGAAGGCTTAATGCATCTTAAAAAATATCGCGAAAAACAAAAAAAAAAGTCAAAAACAAATAAAATAGTTAAATAAATATCGAAAAATTAAAAATTGGAAAGTAGGGTATTGAGATGGGGAAAAATGTCTGTCGGTCTGTCTGTCTGTCCCCCCTAATAACTTTTGAATGAATAGTCCGATTCGAACAAACTTCTTTTTTGCTCGAAAGATCTCAGAGGACACCTCATTCCCATATTTCACTTTTTGATTTGAACTATTTTTTGTTAAATTTTGAACAGTTTAAAAAAACTTAACATTAGCGCCTACGGGGAAATTCAAGGCAATTCCGAACTGTGAGGTGAATTTGCTTCAAACAAACTTTGTAGGAAAAAGTTTTTGGTGAAAAACTTGTATTTAAATATCTTTTTGATTTGAACAATTTTCCAACTGTCAATTTTGAACTGTTCAAATCCCTTAACATTAGCGCCTACGGGGAAACTGAAAATCAATGTAGATTCCGTACTTGAAGGCGGATTTACTTCAAACAAATTTTGTTGGAAATAGCTCTTGACGCAAAACTCCAGACTCCGACTTTGAGAATTTAGGGGCACTTGACTCCGACTCCGACTCCTGTGCCCGACAATTAATCGAACTCCGACTCCCCGACTTTGACTCAGACTTCGCAGCTTTGGCAAAAATTTATACACGGAGGACAAATGACTGACTCCGATTCTTAGATATTCGACTCCGACTCCTTTATCTCAAAATGAGATTGACTCCGACTCCGCAGCTGTGGTTTTAACTGTGAAATACTTATTATTGATATGACTTGTTTTTATTTTCACGCTAAAGTTTTAATTTAAGTATTCAGTTTTCGGCGAATAAACTCGAAGTCATTTATATTACTACATAAAGATATGTGCAGACGATTTTTTTTTTGACAATGAAAATTATTTCTTTAGATTGACATTTTATTGTTTTTATTTATTTTGGTAAGTGCATTAATTTATTTAAAAAAATATTTTTGGCAACAGGGGAAAAAGAAACTTTTTTTTCTTGACGTGATGTATTTATTTTAATGAGCTTATTGATTTTAATTAGTATTTTTTTGTTTTGAAAGCAATTAAAGAATTTTTTAAATGGAAAAAAGTGTATTAGCGCTTTAAAAAGTGCTGCTATTTTTTTAACGCATCTATTTATTTTAGATGAGTGAGGAATATTTTAATCCTAGAAATAAGTTAAAGATATTAAAAAATTTTGTTTGAAACAATTTGCGATTTTAGCTGTTTTTGAGAACATTGATCAGGTACTAGAAAGTAGTATGGGTATACGAGAAAGTAGGCTCATTTAGTTATAGACTGAACGTCTTGTTTTAAACGAATTATAACTGGAGAGCCAACAGTCATAACAGATTGATGCTGCTCTCTAGCAAATATCCTCACAAGTTTTTGAGAATCAGTCGAGCTTTGGTCCAGCATGCAGAAAGAATAATCTGTTTTCTACCAAGTTGAGTAAATTTTGTGTTGAACGTTGCTCAATTAAGTACTATTATGAATAAATAATACTTAATTAAGAAAGAACAAATGCATAAACATTAGCAGAATTTTATCCTTTTTTGAGAATTGTACTTGTATGAACTGAAATGTTATTAAATTTTTTTTTTACGTTAAAAATAAATCCAAACTTGGCGACGGGGCAAGTTTACGCGTTGACGTCGGAGGACCTTTACGCACGTTCTTACGGTGTCTTACTTCTAAACTTGCCCTGACGCTTTTTTCGCTCCGAACTGTCTCAAACCTTTTTGGTATTTTAAGGCTATTTAGTTTTGAAAATCACCATTTATTTTTCAATTGAGTTACAAATTCTTATCTTATAGGTTACAATCATGTAGTGCTGTCTTCATGCCCATTCAGCTTTTACTTTATACACTATTCAGTCTGTAATAAAATTGCTTTATTTTAACGATAGTAAGACATTACGTTCAAAACACTAACAGAACCACGTTATGTGTCAAAATAAATATGCGTAAACGTGTCCTGTGTCCGGGGCAAGTTTACGCAACCGACTTGGAGTAAAAAATAATTATTTTAACGGTTGAAAACTCAAACTGAGCAACAACTGAATATACCGATTCTGACTCCAAAAACTGCTTGATAAAATCGCCATGTCTAAAATTTCCTAAGTTAAGAAATAAAAATTAGAAAATTCGTTGAAAAAATTCGCGTAAAAGTGCCCCGGTTTACCCTACCCTTACCCCGGTTTACTACTACATTTTTTCAGAAATTAAGACTATTCTTTAATCATTAGCTCTTTTTTCTCCAGTTATTGGGTTTTACAACGTAAGTTCTGTAAATCTTAATCAAACTCATTTAAAGTTACTTTTCACAGTTAGGTATTTTTCTCACTGTCATCAGAATTTTTAATTTATCATTATCAGGGTTGATTGCATGATAATTAATTGCAGTAGTTTTTTAAAAAGATTTGAAAAAAAAAAAAACTTTTTATTTCTTCAGTTAAAATGAACAAAGAAAAAAAACGAAAAAGACATTGGGTTAAACATCTGTTCGTATCTTTAATAAAAATTTCTAACATTTTCTCCCTTTCAATCTTCTTTATTACATAAAAAAAGTGGAAGGCATTTTAAAGTGCATCGTAAAATGTCTATAATATACCTTGTAGTTGCTGTAAACAACTCTTACGTAAAGGTGAATATAATAAAAAGGAACTTTTTTTTTTTTTGAAGTTTAGCGTTAAAAAATTACACATCAGAGACAAATATTTCGTGTTCATGTTTTCAGTGTCCACAGGAAATCAGTGAAAAGTTGGTTGAAAAGGAAAAGAAATCTTTTATAGTGTGAAGCATAAAGCGAGTTAAATAGCTCTTGAAGGAGTCGTAAATATTTTTATAACTACTTCCAGCAATGTGCGCCTTTTTTAATAATAAAAACAACATTTTTTACCTCGAAAACCTTGAACTAATCTAAAAATACAATAAGTTTTGTTTTCTGTTTTATGTGTGTTTTTCATTATTAATAGGATTTGCTATTAGAGAATTGACCTTTCAATGTTGAAAAGTAAGCTCTATTTGCTCTGAGCGAACCCCTTGCTATATTTTGGCTGAAGGATATTCTTACAAAGATTTCTTGAATTTAAAACTTTTGCATTTGCAACCAATTCAAATTATTATTATTATTATTTTGCTATGTGACTGTTAGTGACTTGTAACCATTATATTAAACATGCATTAACTGTTGATAATATTCTATTATGTATTTTAAAAAAACTTTCATTTGCCATAAATGCAAGGATAATTATTCAGATAAGCAGCTTTTAAAATGAATGAGACCCCGATGCTTAAATCTATTTTCAAAATTTGTGTATTCTTATATTCAAAATATTTATAAATGAATATTAATATGAATTTTTTTCTCTCACTAATTAATGTAAAAATAATGCAAATAAAATCACAAATGTGCAGCTTGTAAAAAATATTTCCAAAAGATTAATAAAAAAATATTTCCCTTGACCTACAAGCAAAGAATCAATATCTAAGAATGACTGCTTGACATAAGAAACGTTACACGAAACCTGTCAGAGAATGTGATACTCTGCAATCGTAATATTTGGGTGTGTTCCGTATCAGTGTCAATCATCACGGAATGATTAATGAGTTGACATTTATTCAAAGACATTTTATGGTAAAACTGTCTTGACCAATCTTGGGAAATAAGTGATCTTATTACTTTAGTGAATAGTTTTGGATAAAAATATATTGTTATGGGTATTAAGTATCAAAAATTAATTGCAGTTAAACACCTCTCATGCAAAAATAAATTTTGACATTAAAGACAAATACCGGGTGGTTATCAAATAAGTATCTTCATTCGGAGCAGTCTGTAGCTTAAAGGAATCTTCCGATTGCAACCAAAATTGGAACACTTACTAATCTTGAAGGGGTAAGAAGGATGGTGCGATGAAAAAAAATTTAGTTGCAAAATTTGAATACAGGTGGCGCTTTTGAATTTATAATGTGTAATACAAGAGGAAAATATTAGCGTGTAAAGCTGGGTGGTTTATTTAATATTGTTACAGGCATATTACGCTTGTGCATGGCGCTGCGGACTAAATTCAGGTTCCACGACTTGACCAATGAGCTGGAGGACACAATACAGGCGGTCTGCGAAATTTACATCTGCGGAATGAAAGGCATCTGAAGTGATGTTTCGCACATGTTGAGTAATGTTATCTTTTAGTTCACTTAGGTATGTGACACCTCCACGGCACACAGTAAATTTTAAGAACCATCAAAGCCAACAATCACATGGCGTCAGATCAGGGGACCAAACAAACCACGCCATTTGAAAATACTTGCTTATTAACCTATCATCTGTGAAATGTTGCCGTAAGAAATTATGTACTACTCGCCCAGTATGGAGTTGGGTTCCATCTTGCATAAAATACGTTTTAGAAAGACTCCGTCTTCGCTGCAGTTGACGAGCAACAAATGTTCCCAAGACGTTCTTTAAAATCCCAACATGTATACATAGCTTTAAAATCAAAGCGCAATCTGGCAAACTGAGAGACATGTCGTGCCACGTGACTGGCAGAAATTGACTGCTTCCTTCAATGATTATTACAGAGTTTGCATTGTCAACACATCTTTTGTAATCTTTTGAAGTCTGCAGCGTCACCTATTGGTGATTGAAGCAACTAAATTTTTCCAATTGCTTCGTACTTCTTCCCCCTTCAAAATTAGTATCGGATGATTCCTTCAAGCTACAGACTGCGCTAAATAGAGATACTTATTTTATGACCACCCGGTATTTGAAACTGTCATGATTTTGTTTCAGTCCCCATAAAAATGAATCATTGCATTCATTAATGGACTCCCACACTTTTTCCTTTCTTTTTTTTGAAAACAATTAAAGCTTTCTATTGCAGAAAGAAATTAGCTGCTTTTGAGCTTTTTAGAAGTGCTGATTCTTTGCTTGTTTGTTTATTGTTTATTTACGTATCTATTTAACGCGTTTTTTAAAAGTGATAGGAATCTTTTTTCTTTTTTTGGAACCAGTTTCAAATGTTTAACAGGTATATTTGACATAATTTTCAATCTTAGCAATTAAAATAATATTGATCAGATGCTAAAAAGCCAATGTTGATATACAGGAAAGAAGGCTCGTTTAATTCTGGACTGAACTTCTGGTGATAAACTTATCATTTGCTCTACAAAACACCCTTTAATGATTCAAATTATTTTAGACTCTTGTTTAATTGCATGCATCAACTACATGAAAACATGGACTCTACTAAGTATATGGACGTATCTTATGAGATAGGTCTGTTACTGAGTGAAATCAACTATTTAAATATTGTTTCTGGAAATCGTCAAAACTAAATTCCATTGCATAGGTATCTGGTAAAAGCAAATAGGTAAAAGTCAAGAATTTACAAGAATGTAACATTTTTGGAGTATTTCTAGGATGCTCTGTGCCACAATGATACATCAATTACCATGGAATAGCCCTTCATAATACTTTGAAAATTGTTTCCGTTCATACAGGAATGATTCTCAATGTAAATTCGATAAAAAGAACTATTTTAAAAATGTGTAATCCACAGTTAAATATAAGTCATTTCTGAGAAAATTTGCTGGAAATATTTTGAATGCATAAAAATAATCCAAAAAAAAGGAATATATACTCTGATTGCTCCTTTTAAACTTTTCAAAAATTTCGTTTGTACTTCTGAGTCTTAAAAACTTGATCCGATTTACGACATTTGCTATTTTGTTTCTTGATAAAAACGAGATTTTTTACCTTCAAGGCTTTTTCTTTCTTTTTTTTTAATATATAGGATTGCATCGAGTTCCGATAATTGCTTTTCAAGACTTATTTTCCAGTGTGTCGAAGTTTATTTGCGATGTCAAGTATTGTTGCGCAAAACTCATGGCTTTTGTAACTTTACCAAGTACCTTTTTGAAAACGTGAACTAAGTTCTTGCTGTTAATTGATATTGGTTACTTTGCACATGTTTCAACCAAAATATTTGTTTTAAAAATAGATGAAATATTTGTGTAAGTAATTCTATTACCAACGGGGATGTTAAAACGTTAAGTGAAATATTTTTATGATGGCTTCCAAGCTACTTTAAAAATAAATTAGTGTTTGGTTGTAAAAAATTAATAACTAAATTAGTTCTAAGCGGATAAAAACTACTATAAAAAAAAAGATCGTCATGCATATATTTTTAAAGTTTCTTAGTTAAAAGTTATTCAATGAATGAACTATGGCAATATAGAAATCGCAGTTCAGAACTGGACATTAATTTCATCAGAAAATTCAAACTTTTTTTTTTTTGAAACCTTATTGGTTTATGTAATAGTTTTCCGAATTTAGTTAAATTTTGATTTTCTAAACTTTTAGAGGCCGTTCGATATTAGTTGCTATTTGAGTCAAAAAAAAAAAAAAGAATAAACGCTATCGAGTCTTACATATGCATAGATTTATTGTGATCCTCTAATCACAATATTGAAAACGATATTTCTTGAAGTTATGCAACACATTTTTTTTTTCTTTCTAATGGGACTGCGGTAGAGGTAGTGCCTTTTGCAGATCTAGTGCGATCCCCCGGCATAGCAACCACTCTTTCACGTGGTACCACTATCAGTGGAATGCCATTGCAACGAGAATTTCAACGCGCAGTTTCAATACTAGATAGAGGCACCTGGGCTCTATATGACGCGAAACAGCACTAGGAATTTAATTTTGCCGAGAGATACTCCATGCCTAACAGACACTCGAGGGATCTTTTACATACCGCATAATCATACGACAGAGACACTGTCGATTTTCTGCACCTTGAAAATCCACCGACGACAGCCAAGACCAAACCTGCGCCTTTGGGCGCATGCCACTTATTTATGTAGGAAAATTAAAGAGAATTCATTGATAGAATCTTTTATTTAATTTTTTATAAAAATATATCAAGTGGGAAAATTTAATGGGGCAAAGAATTTAAACATACACGCCTTCAATGAAAAACAGATAGCTTTTTAAAATTCTTTTTAAAAAATGAGTGTCTAAGAAATGCATCGTTTAATAATGCTTTTTGCATACAATATGATTCGTATATTTCTCATTGAAAATTTTTTTTTTTGCTACTGATTTTACGTAATAGACACGTTTTGGCTCTTTTGATGGTTAAGTGCACCGAAGATACTTTTATTTTCCACGTAAACTGTTAAAAAGCCTTTTTTAAAACTAAAAGCTCAAGATTGTAACAAAAAATAAGAGAACTTTGCATTTTTAAAGAAGTTTTACGCAAATAAAAACTTTAGACCTTAAGCAGAAGTAGTAAAGAAATCGAATAATTTTTCAAAGTTTATGAGGCATAAAAAATAATTAACTGCTCTTAAATAAACTAAAAACTATACGTACATTAATTACAAATGCGAAGAAAAAGAGCAATTTCAAAAGAAAGTACTGGTAATTCAAAACAATAGAATAAAAAGATCGACGCAAAGTTACAATGTATCCAGTGATAAAACTTATCTCCGATGCTCCTGGTAATACAAAGAAAAACTCTGATTTATATATACCAAATTACAGGACATTTTCTCTTGAACTGTGTTTTGGAGAAAAGAAATATTTCCTCACTAATTACGCTATTAAATGTCTGATAGTCCTTACGTTACATCATTCTGAAAAGATTTTCACATAGTACTTCTTCTTTTCTTTAAATGAACAACAGAAAAAAAATCATGATTAAAGAACTAAATGTTCAAATTACTGGTTATATACATTTATCTTTTCAATAAAAACATATAAATCCTTCTTAATAAAAGAGTTTTGTATAGATGTTCTTGCTAATGAGGAATATTTTTTGCACAATTCATTTTTTTTCATGATAGAACAATTTTGTAGATTAGAAGTGAACATGCAATGTTTTCTTTGCAAAGTAAAAACTATTGCTTAAAGCGGTTTTTCTTCAGGAAGATGTTATCGGCCTCTATTAAGAGTTGTAATACTAAAGTAATGAAACAACATTATTTTAAACATCTAACCTCGGTGTTTTTTTGTCTGCAGGTATTTAGTCAAGTTGTAGAATATTTCTTTAAAACTTCTGCAAATGAGTCTGAAAATTCAAGCAATAAATCTAAGATATATTTCCTTTTTTGTTACTTGCGATGGGATGAATATCTCAATAGACCTCTTGCTCTTCACTGCTGATTCTGTAGTTGTCCAGAGCTAGCCTAGCTAAGCCCAAAACCTGTTGCCATCATTTTTATGCTTTAAAATACTTTTGTCACAGAACTTAGATAAATAATACATAAATAACATTTAATAGTAGTAATATAGGCGGGCATCATGTCAGTTTTAGCACCGAGTCGATTTCCCATAAACTTACCCTCTCCAATCTACACCATTCCAAATGCGTTTCCAACTTGACTGACATGCATTCTTGGTAATTTTTCCTACTAATAGTGAATGTTTATGTATAATTATATATATATATATATATATATATATATATATATATATATATATATATATATATATATATATATATATATATATATATATATATATATATATATATATATATATATATATATATATATATATATATATATATATATATATATATATATATATATACTGGTGGAGAATTGCTAAGGACGGATTCCAATGAGCTATGTAGCGCGTAAAAAAGTAAGTGTAATTCGATGCCAAGTGAAATAAACTAATGCCAGAACTCCAGAACATTTCAATGACGATAAATTATTGTTCTCTGAAATCCAGAAGGCGTTGTTCAAAGGACGAAACAGTCATTTTGGGCTGAATACGTAAAAGTGAATAAATGTAATTACCGCCTCCAGGCCTTCCGGCGTAAGATGTCAATATGGGATATGGCTACCATGGAGAGCGATGCAAGCTTCCACACGCCATTTGTTGCTTTACACAACATTATCCAGCAGCTGTTGGGGTTATTTACCCCATTCTTTTGTCAGTCACGAATGAGGGTGTCCTTGCTTATTGGAGGGCGTTGATGACCAGCAAGACTGTTCCCCAAAGCATCCCAAACATTTTCAATATGAATCAGATCCATAGAACGTGCTAGATATCCGATGGGTTGAATATTTTGAGTGAGCTAGACACTACTGGGCGGCGATTCTTAGTGACATGTTACATTGTCATCCATGAAAACGAATTTATCGCCTACAGCACCACAGAACACGTGAACATGAGGCAGTAGACCAAGCTGTCGTAGTCTTGTTTGGAAGCACACAAGCGACATACGGCCATTGATCATAATCCTACCCCATGCCATGACATAACTTGCAGGATACTAGTCCTTTTCTTTTATGTTTTCCGGCATGTACGTTGTACAACTCTCATGCCAGGTTAGTTGTCGTCCATAATTAGACGACAGAATGAACCTGCTTTCGTCTGAGAATAGTACACACACCCAGTCGATTTCTCTCCAAATGTGATGCTGAAGACATCATTACAAACGTGCAAAACACAGGCTTCTAGGCAATGGGGTGTACAAAATAAGTTGACGGGAGAATAATCTTACTGCATTCAAACGTCTGGCTACAGTTCTTCGGAAGCAATTGGCGTCAAAATTGGCGTCAAAATTGAACCAAAGCCTGTTTACATATGGATTAATATATATTCCAAATTTCAACCAGAATGTAGTATTACTTCTTGAGATAGGGCACTCACAATGGAATAAAAGAACGGGCGATTGCGCTACTCCCTTTCTAGCTGTTGACACCAAAATAAAATCAGCTCTTATGCCCACTAAGGGCTACTTGTCGATAAATTTTTCTTTCATTCCGTTCATTATTTCTTGAGATACAGCAGTCACAATTGACGACAAAAAACGTTCTATAGCTCAACCCCTGTTTTAGATATTGACACCAAAATTGAATCAGCACCTGTTCTTCTTGATGGCAACATATGGACCAAATTTTGTTTGATTTCGTCAGTTACTTCCTGAGGAATAGCAAGCACGCGTAACTCAAAAAACGTCCCATTGCTCCACCCCCCCCCCTTTGAGGAATTCGCGCCAAAAACCAATGGGCACAAGTTCACTTAGGGTCACATATGTGTACCAAGTTTCGTTCGATTTCATGCGGCAGTTTTTTCTGTACAGAGGCCACAAAAAACTGGTCACACACAGACGTGACACACACATACAGACACACAGACAGACAGACATTTTCCAAAAATAGTCGAAATGGACTCAGCACACCTCAAAACGTTCGAATTCGTCAAAATTCGAAATTCGAAAATTTGCACTAATTCAATACTTTCTTCTATATATTAGATATAGAAGAAAGTAATAAGAAAATTAATAAAGTTCTATAAAAAATTAGGTTTGATGATATTTTTTTGCATATTTTGCTATATTTTTATCACTTAAAAATGAAAAAGAATTTTATTACTATTTTTGAGCAATCACGAGCAATCAGGAGGAGCAAAAATGGCAGCAATAATTTCAACAATTGAGAAATATTTTCGTCAATTCTGCATATTTTACGATCTACGTTATGATAATCCCCCCTCCCCCGACCAATAAAGAAATCCTAGACAGATTTTGAGATGAATCTTATCAATTTTCCTAATTGTCGACAAATCTGAGGACGCCAAAGAGCAAGAGCTAATATACTTTGGCCTTGTAGATAAATGGGAAAAACAGACGATTATTGCCCAAAATTGGCGATCGCGCCAAGTCCGCAGTTATCGAAATGTCTTCAAAACTTCTAATAGAAAGAAACTGCAAACCAGTGCACCGTAAAAGCAGGGAAAAAAAGCAAATCATATGTTTGTATATACGCTTTTGCATTCGTAGTTCAGATCGAAACAGGAATATCAAGTTCCATAGCAGTTCCTCATAGATGTTTGATTTTCCTATGTTCTTCCATTCAGTTAGAAAACCTTTTCTTACTTTCTTTGATATTGGATTTAAAACTTGGCACGTTCAAAAAAAAAAAAAAAAGATGATGACTAAGACTTGCCGAACGTTCTGTAACGGGTAGCTTTTTGCTCACCAAGCAACTACCTCTCTTTACAAAGCTTCCCGCCAAACAGCATTGAAAACAATTTAAAGGATCTATCTCTACTGGTAAGCAGTTGGTGACGGGTCAGGTTCTAGCGAAAATAGTTGTGAAGAAAGAGGAAAACAGGGAGGATGGTAGTTTGGCAGATAATTGGCGGGAAAACTAGGTATCATAACTTTTTCAAGCTGAAGGTTTTTGAGTATAGGATGAAGGCTTTCTTTTTTGTAGGGAAGAGGTAAAGGTTTTCTTAGCGGAGAAATTTTCACAACAGGGTTGTTTTTAATGAGATATCACATCTTTTTGCATAGATATTATTACTTTGTCTGTGTTTTTAGAATTGAGAATTTCAAGTCATAAATTTTCAATTGAAACAACGTATTTTGTGTTTTTAAGAAATAATGATGGCAAGCTTAATTTTACGTCATGTTATCTTCTGACCAGCAAGATTCTATGTTCGCTTGGCGAGAATTGAGTCGTTTAAATTTTATTGCAATTCTTGTATTCTCTCTGTTGCAAAGAAAACAGCTTGGATAATAAAATACTGTATTTTAAACTATTTTGTTTAACGAGTATTATACAACATGGCAATAAATTCTATTAGTTTCTTTATTTGACGGATTATATACATGAAGTTTTTTTTTAATGTTTTACAACTTGCGGGTAATTTTAATCTAGCTTTTCACTTTATTTAGTGACCTTTTTTCTTAAATTTTACATTTTATGAAAGACAAAATAACGTATGGTATCGCTTAACAAGTAATGGCAGCAATGAATAAAATAAAAATAATCTCCAAAAGGTTAAAAATAAGCCACATCACGTACCTGTAGCGGAAAAGTACAAAGCAGTCTTCAGGTAGAATTACGGTAACCGGGTCGCGTTGGCGTATTTTTCCAAAAACAGCCAAATTTAGCACCTAAGACTCTATGTAAACAAAGTACTGCACTGTAAACAAAGAAAATCATCCAATGGGAATAGACCTAAAGAAAAGGAGTGGAACTTTGGATGGCTACAACTATCACCTTGGTGACTAGAACTGTTTATTAACCTTCTCCTTTCTTTGATCATTGCCGTAAGGAAGCAAAAAAAAAAAAGTAATAAAAATTTTCTCTTTTTAAATGATGAAAATATGCAGAAACATATTATTAAACCTAATTTTTTGTAGAATTTTATTGTTTTTCTTATTTTAAAATTAAGTTTGCAGAAAAGATTAGAGAGAGGTAACTTTTTTCAAGATGTTACCATAATCTGCGTGGGAATATAAAAGCGAATAAAACGAAATGGTTCATGACATAAATGATAATACACTTTTTATGCTTAATTTCCTAAAAAAACATTAAATGAAATACATTTCTAGCAAATTTAACAACGTTAAAAGTTTGATAAAAAACGACATTAGTCTGAAATAGTTTGTTAAGTATATAGAAAAAGCAATGAAATAGATTTAATGTTCGATTAAAATTCAAAACGATCTGCTAAATAAGTTAAATCACATCAAAAGATCCATTCAGAGAACGTTATCATAACTAACATTTTAAATCAAACTTACTGAATAAGTTATTGCGAAATGTAATGAATTAAATAAAAGATGGAACAGTAAAACACAAAGGAAATTACTTACAGCAAACAAATTCCAAAAAAGTATCCTAAGATATGAATAACTAAGTTTTAAATCCATAACATAAAATAGTGACAAACATTCCGCGATTAAAAATTCTATTAAAACCACGAAAATATAAAATCGTTGCTTGAGGCACCTAGGGCCCTGCCCATAAACCTCTGGTGTTCTATGTTGATAGTTCCCCGGTTGGGGACATGGCTTTATTTTAACGCAGAAGATGGTTGCGTGGATGTACGAGGGATGTGGCTTCTTCTGACGGGAGTACCATAATGGTTAGCCAAAGGCTCTTCAAAGTAAATTTTAAATAGAGTTTTTTTTTAAAAATAAGTTCAAGATTTTTTCCCCTTTCTACATATTTTAAGTTTTATACTTTTTTCTTTCTCCCCCCCCCCGTGGGGGATTTCTAGGCTATTTAAATGAATAATAATAAAAATTAAAAAAAAAAATAGAACCGACTTCAAAATTGCTCTAAAAAGTGAAAAATAATTTTATTCTTTAAACACCATCGATAATACTTTTAAACATAATTTTTGAAGTTGGCGCAAAAACGATCGATAAAATCATTCACAGCCATAACTCAACTACAAGTATAAATTTAACCACGTCCAGTTTCTTCACTACCACATGCATTACGCATTGATGACAGCATATTTGAGTAACGATATAAATGTTTCGTTTCTAACTTTGGATGATTTTTTGATAAAAATATGAACGGAGCATGGTTACAATGGATTTTACTTTTTGTTTTTGCGCCAACTTCAAAAATTCCAGACTTGGACTTTCCAGACTTGGAAAGATACAGAAATTAATAGAACATTCGAGAAAATACGGGAAACAGTAGAAACGAAATTTTAGTAAAATTCACTTTGTCCTAAAAGTGATTTGAACCCGTGTCGCTCGTGTGGGAGGCGAGAATTCTACCACTGAGCCACCGTTATCCACGGATGAAAAGTGCGAACTTCGCTACAATATCATTTTAATTGCATAAAATTTACTGTTTTTTGCCCATAACTTTTTTTCTAAAGAACAAATATGGTCAAACAAAGTAATGGGACCTAAGTTGAGCCATCCCCTATCCATTAAAAAAATAATCATCAAAATCGGTTCACTAGGTGAGACGCTATGAGTGGACAAAAAAAAAAAAAAAAAAAAAAAAAAAAAACATACATACGGTATGAACTGATAACCGCCTCCTTTTTGAAGTCGGTTAAAAATAATAAAGTAAAATAAAGACAATGTTAATGTTGTTTAGAAATAAATATAGTGAAATAGAAATAGAAAGGGGCATGTTCCGAGTTCAAGTGCCAGGGAGGGTCGCACGCCGCTCGAACCATCACTCTCTGTAAGTTAACTCGGTTAAAGTTAAGAGATTGCAGAAGTCGCCCATTTGGGCACTTCATAGGAAATAATGGGTCTTAGGCAGGACTTATAAATGAGCAGATCTGTTGATAAAACGCTTTTTTTGTGCAGGAGACAATTTAGTGGTTTTTTGGAGGTGAGGTACTTGTTGCGTACCTCTTCAATGTGAGGTCACCGGGTTACATTACGGTCGAAAATTATGCCTAAATATTTCGCCCGCTGAGACCAATCAATCGGGTCGGTATAGAGATGCAGTTTAATGGGAAGGAGCTCTGTTGTTCTTGTAAAGAAGCAGGTAGCTATGCTTTTGTTTGCATTAACTTTGATTTTCCAAGTCCTTAACCAGATATCTAGATGTGTCAGGTGGTTTTGAATTGCTGAAAAGGCTTGATAAAGTCCCTGAGCGGAGGCTAGTATGCAGGTGTCATCTGCTTAAATGGCAAGATGCGTGTTGCTCATGTGTGGGATATCGTTCGAGAAAATTGAGTAAAGAGTTGGGCCTAAGAGGCTGCCCTGAGGCACCCCGGCCTGTATGTGCCTAGGTGATGAGAGAGTTTCTTTCACTCGAACGATAAAGTGCCTATTCATAAGATAGAAGCTGATAATGTTTAGAAGTGCATAAGGAAACCCAAGGCGTATTAGTTTGTAAATTAACGCATCAATCCAAATCCTATCAAATGCCTTCGCTATTTTATAAAATGTTTCGAAGATCTAAAAATTGAAGAAACACACTATATGTTGTCATTTTTTGGAAAAAAAAATCCTTTGAGAAAATTAAAAATTTTATGCTATGGAATTAAAAAAAAAAAGATTTATTAAACAAATACATTGCAGTTTTGTGTTGTGTACTCTGAAATGGTTGATTGGCCAAACGAATAGCGAATAAGCTTCGGTATAGGGTTGCCAAAATTGCTCCGATGCCAAGGTAAGGTAGCGGGTGGCCAGAATGAAATATTTATCGCCACGACCCTGTTACCGTAATTCTACCAGTCTTCATACTGGCGGGGGTTATTTTAATTGAGCTTATCACTTCACTTAATGCCTTCTTTTCTTATATGGCGGATTATTTTACATTTTAACTGCTTATATTAATTATTTGGCGAATTTTTTTTCATTTTAATCGAACTCTTTGTCTTGTTCAAAACCTTGTTTTGTTTAAAAGTTCATTAAAAAGACGAAATAACGTATGGTATTGCCCCCCCCCCCCAAAAAAAAAAAAAAAAAACTAAGCCATTAAATATTCGCAACTCCAGCGCTCGAATACGCTACCTCGCGGTGATTTACAAAACTCCCGAAAAAACTGAAACATTGCAACATTGCGAAAGTAAACATAGGCAGTTTGTTTTCAGTATTTATAACGCAATCGATGTGTCTTTGATTGCTTTCAACTCCAGAAATTGTTTCGTCCCTTAGTAGTATTCTCGAGCTTCTCAAAATAATGTTAGTTTTCCTTATTTCCTTCTAAAACGTGAGTTGATTGTGAAATGGTGAAAGCGTTCACAAGAAAACTCTGGATTAACAAAATTGAATAACGTTATACCAGGTAAATTTTTTTATTGTTTTGTGTGAATTTTTAAGAATATGCTGGTTTTTTATAAAAATCTTAAATTAATTTATCTAACCATATTTTATAGCAGCATTTAGTTGGAGCGGACAGTATGAAAAATATTTTCTTAAATATATTCGCAACTCCAGCGCTCGAATACGCTACCTTGCGGTGATTTACAAAACTGCCGAAAAAACTAAAACATTGCCACATTGCGTTCCATGTGTGTCTGTTGACGTAAACACGGGCAGTTTGTTAGGAGTATTTATTAACGCATTCGATGTGTTTTAGATTGATTTCAGCAACAGAAATTGTTTCGTCCCTTAATGGTATTCTCGATCTTCTCAAAATAATGTTAGTTTTTATTATTTCCCTCTAAAAAGTGTGATGATTGTCGTAAATGGCAAAAGCGTAAACACCAGAAATTCTGGGTTAACAAACTTGGATAACTTTATACCAGGTAAAATGTTTTCTTGCTTTGTGTGAATTTGTAAGAATGTTTTTTTTTTAATCTTAAATTAATTTAACTATCCATATTTTACAGCAGCATTTAGTTGGAATGGACAGTATGCAAAATATTTCCTTGAATATACTACCGTAGAACAAAATGAAAAATGTTTAACCGAGAAAGAATTTACTTCATTGCTTTTATTCTCAGCGGAGAGGTTTCGCCAAATTTGTTTAGGGTTATGGTCTTAGTATTGTGCGAGCAAAGTAGCCTTGGCGATATTCCGCATGTTGATTAAACCATTTTTAATTTTTATCATGAATGGAATAAAATGGTAGAAAGATTACAGAATTCGATAAGTAAAAAGAAATAATGGTAGATCAACTGAAAAGATAACTACCACTACATATTCGTGAGAATTTTGTTGATGATTTGTATAGCATGACATAATTAAATCTTAACTCAGAATTTAGAAACATCGAAACGGAAAAATTTTAAATTAACCGATTCGGCAATTTGAGAAAAATAACTCAGCTATAAATGCAAAACAATGAGTGTAGCCAAACAAGACAAAGAAGTATCATCTTCTTTTGATAATAATTCGTAATGTCATATTACATTTTCTAGCATTAATTGTTATTCTTGTCAGGCCACAATTATTATTTAATTTTATCAAAAATTGATAAATATCGAATTCAACATCGTAGAAATGGCTGCTTAGAACTACGAACTACGTAGTTTGCATTAATTTCTGACGTTTAGTAATGCTTCTTGAATTCTCATTTCTTTCTACGTGGGCCAGAATATCAACAAGACTTTGAAAATTAATTTAAAAAGAATAGAGCGAAAAAATCATGCATAAGAACAAAATTTACTAGGCTTATTAGCATTTTCTTCGTTACCACGTGCGTTTGTTTTACTTTTTCGTCCGCCATTAGAAAGTGGCTACAGTGCCCCCTATAGTTCGTTGGAGTTGCGAATTATCGTAGAACAAAATTAAAAATGTTCAACCGAGAAAGAATTTATTTTGAGCAATCACGATTGCTTATTGTTCTCATTTGACCGTTTTTGGTGTCCGTGCCTTTTTCAACTTGGACCAGAAGCCTTTGCAGCACCACCGCCCACCGTCCTCTGCTGGCGGCGCGGCGCGGCGCGGCTGCTCCGGTTTTGAGCTATCCGCTTCTCCTGGCCGGATGCGTTCATGTCCTACACACATGCACGTTCACACACACACACACGACTTCACACACATGCACTCACACACACCTACGTGCATACACACAGATCTACGCACACACACAACTATGCACAAGTAACCGCCCAGGAGGAGAGGCAGACATGGGGGGACAGGAGCCGTTTCTAGAAATAATAACTCCAATGAGTAGGGTCCTGTCTCAGTTCGTGATTGCGAAAAACATAATTTGAATTCAAAATTTCAGAATTCAAATTAATTTTCTTTTTTTTTATTGCTTTTATTATCAGCTGAAAGGTTTCGCCAAATTTGTTTAGGGTTATAGTTTTAGTATTGTGCGAGCTAAGTAACCTTGGCGAGATTCCGCATTTTAGTTAAACCATTTTTATTCTTTATCATGAATGGAATAAAATGGTAGAAAGGTTACAAAATTCTATAAGTAAAAAGAAATAATGGTAGATGATTTAAAAAGAAAACTACCACCATATATCCGTGAGAATTATTTGATGATTTGCGTAGCATTACAGAATTAAATCATAATTCAGAAGTTCGCAACTCCAGCGCTCGAATACGCTACCGTGCGGTGATTTACAAAAATGCCGAAGAAACTAAAACATTTCCACGTTGCGTTCCACGTGTGCCTGTTGACGTAAACACAGGCAGTTTGTTCTGAGTATTTATTAACGCAATCGATGTGTCTAGTAGTATTCTCGAGCTTCTCAAAATAATGTTAGTTTTCCTTATTTCCTTCTAAAATATGAGTTGATTGAGGAATGGTGAAAGCGAAAACTCTGGATTAACAAACTTGGATAACGTTATACAAGGTAAAAATTTTTATTGTTTTGTATGAATTTGTAAGAATATGAGTTTTTTTTTAAATCTGAAATTAACTTAACTAACCATATTTTACAGCAGCATTTAGTTGGAATGGACAGTATGCAAAATATTTTCTTGAATATATTATCGTAGAACAAAATGAAAAATGTTTAACCGAGAAAGAATTTACTTTATTCCTTTTATTCTCAGCTGAAAGGTTTCGCCAAATTTGTTTAGGGTTATAGTTTTAGCATTGTGCGAGCAAAGTAGCCTTGGCGAGATTTCGCGTTTTTAGTTAAACCATTTTTGATTTTTATCATGAGTGGAATAAAAAGTAAGATTACAGAATTCGATAAGTAAAAAGTAATAATGGTCAAACAACTGAAACTGAAAAGAAAGCTACCACCATATATCCGTAAGAATTTTGCAGATGATTTGCATAACATGACATAATTAAATCGTAACTCAGAAATTAGAAACATCGAAACAGAAAAATTTTAAATTAACCGATTCGGGAATTCGAGAGAAATAACTCAGCTACGAATGCAAAACAATAAGCGCTAGCCAAGCAAAGCAAAGAAGTATCATCTTCTTTTGGTAATAATTTGTAATGTCATATTAAATTTTCTAGCATTAATTGTTATTCTTGTCAGGCCACAATTATTATTTAGTTTTATCAAGAATTGATAAATTTAGTTTTATCAAGAATTGATTGAATCATTGATAAATATCGAATTCAACATCGTGAAAATGGCTGCTTAGAACTACGAACTACGTAGTTTGCATTAATGTTTGACATTTAGTAATGCTTCTTGAATTCTCATTTCTTTCTACGTGGGCCAGAATATCAACAAGACTTTGAAAATTAATTTAAAAAGAATAAAGCGAAAAAATCATGCATACGAACAAAATTTACTAGGCTTATTAGCATTTTCTTCGTTACCACGTGCGTTTGTTTTAGTTTTTTCGTCCGCCATTAAACAGTGACTGCAGTGCCCCCTATAGTTCGTTGGAGTTGCGAATTAGAAATATACGAAACAGAAAATTTTTTATTAACCGATTCGGCAATTTGAGAAAAATAACTCAGTTACAAATGCAAAACAATTAGCGCTAGCTAAGCAAGGCAAAGAATGATCATCTTCTAATTTTGATAATAATTCGTAATGTCATACAATTAAATTATCTAGCATTAATTGTAATTCTTGTCAGTCTTATGGCCACAATAAAAATGTAGTTCCATCAAAAACTGATAAATATCGAATTCAACATCGTGAAAATGGCTGCTTAGAACTACGAACTACGTAGTTTGCATTAATTTCTGACGTTTAGTTATGCTTCTTGAATTCTTATTTCTTTCCACGTGGGCCAAAATGTCAACAAGATTTTAAAAATTAATTTAAAAAGAATAAAGCGAAAAAATCATGCATACGAACAAAATTTACTAGGCTTATTAGCATTTTCTTCGTTACCACATGCGTTTGTTTTACCTTTTTCGTCCGCCATTAGAAAGTGGCTTCAGTGCCCCCTATAGTTCGTTGGGTCTGTGTCAAAAGATCTATGCAACTGTTCATGGCCCCACTAAATTTCACTTAAGCTTATAGCACCATCTTGTGGGGCCATTAACTGATGGATCTGTTTTAGTCTTGATTGAATTTCATTTTCTAAGACAAGTTTTGAATAACTGTTAGCACATCTGATTCAGCCTTGCAATTTTAGTCAGAGGTTAACAAACCCTATGAGCTGAGAGTAAGTACATACGAATTTAGGGGAAATAAATGATTTTCAAACTTTAATCACTTCGTCCCATTTTGTCCCCAGGGGTTGAATTTTTTTATCTGTCCTCAATGACCCCCCAAGAATATGTATACGAAAAATCATTAACAGAGACCTTCCGGGGGGCTGTTACAGACCCTCAGGAAGATATGATTTGGGAGATGGAAACGAGGGGGAGGAGGGGGTCAAACGGCACAAAAGGCCCATCAGTAGGGCACAAGGAATGTGTGTGCAAAATTTCAGCTCGATCCCTCTTTTCGTCTTGGCTGTAGCCCTGTCAAAGAACACGAAAAGGTTTTTACATAGCGATTTTCTAACTTAAATTTAATTCCTACCCCCTGATGGTCCTTGGGATTGTATTTTGGTATACTTCGTCAGAGGCCACAAGAGATTGAGTAAACCAAAAATCAACTCCGGGGGTCTTCATGGGGCTGAGACACAGAGGGGTGTAAACCCCAACTTGTTCTGTCATGTAAACTATCCTTAGTTGCGATTTTATTTTTCTTCATCTTTCTTGGCGGTATATTTTTGGTTTTGTTGTTGACTGACATTTGGTTTTCTTGGTAGTAGGCATTCTATTTTCTTGACGGCCGGGACGCTCCCGCGTCCCGTGACTTTCTGATCTTCAATGCTAGCAGTGATACACAATTAGGCACAAATGAACAAAAAAAAATCGTGAGCCAGTGAAGTCTTCTTTTGTAAACCGCATATCCGTACGACAATTTGTTGCTTTTCTACGGATTTTTAAAAATGTGTCAAGGACATTTTGGACACTCTGTATTACTAGTGGCGCGGTAGAGCATATAAAGCCGAACATCCAAACTCCTTTTCGTTTTTAACTTTGAATATTTTAGGAAAGCCTTCAACATTATAAAATATATTTATGTTTAAAAGTTATCATAAGTTATATGCTACATTTATGCTAACTAAAAGTGGCAATTCTTGCAATGTTGTTTCTTTAGTTATGAATAGTGTACTCTATAGGTAAGTCCATCATTTGCTAAACGTTATCTCTGAGAAAGATTTAACCGTTTCAGTGTGTCTTGCTTTTTCCTTGAACAAAACGTTTTAAAAATTAAGAGCAGTCTTTATGATCAAATTTAATTTTTACATAGCCCATTGTTTTCCAAAAAATATTTAACGAAGATACTTATAAAATTTGAAATCGTTGTTTTGTTCTCGTTAGTATACTTTTCTATGGTTTGACATACATTCGTAAGGGTCAAGAAATTTAAAGTTCAATAAATGAGGCTGTTTGCATATTTTTCTGTTTATCACACTATCTAAGAAGGAAAATGTCAGTAATAAAGCTAAGAAAGGAACTGCTTCTTAAATACGTTTATTTGTATAATTTATCCACCTCGGCAATAAAATTTCGTACTAGTTCAAATAAAGGTAAAACTAAATTCACTTCTCAAGGATTTCATAATCCAATGTATTTAGAGACTGAATGTGATGTTTCTGAAGAGTTAAGTGTTATAAAAAGTCAGTCGTCGTCAAAAGGTTATTGCAATCCTTCCTATATCGATACAGAAGACGATACAGTGGAAACTTTTATTTCAAGCTTGAATTCAATACCTGATAGTGCAGAAAATAAAAATCCATGCAATTCTCAGGAAATACCAGAAATAAGAGACGATCGCTCTCTTTCTTGTAATATGCCTTCAACTTCACGTCAGAGATCTGAAGAAAATTCAACCTCTATATCGGAAAGTTTCAACGACTTTCGAGTTTTTAAAACTGGTTGTGTGTCTTGTACGAAATTAATGAAGATTTTGCGAAAGAAAGTGGGTGCAAAAGCATTTGAGGAAATAATAAAAGAACTTAAGCGTGAATCTTTCATTGGAGTGCTCGATACTATTATAGAAGAGTGCCCCCTTAATGAAAATGGCGATATGGACTTGCGTGAAAGTGAGGCATTAGAATATGATCCACCCATTTGCCAATCGAGCGTTGAGACGTCAGATGCGTCGGTGATTACAGAGAATGAGCTAAAAAGTGAAAGTCGTGAAATTGAAACGGCATCAGAACAATGTCCAGAAATAACAGAAAACAAAAATGAAGCGCAGGTAAGTAATTTGAAGCAAATTAATACTTCTTTACATCCTTCCAGTTTTGAAATTGTAACGGCATTAGAAGAATGTCCTGAAATTATAGAAAGCAAAAATGAAACGCAGTTAAGTAATTTAAAGCAAATTAGTTCTTCTTTACATCCTTCCGGTTTTGAAATTGAAACAGCATTAGAAGAATGTCCTGAAATAACAGAAAGCAAAAATGAAACAGAGTTGAGTAATTTAAAGCAAAATAGTTCTTCTTTACATCCTTCCAGTTTTCACGAAATTTCGTTAACGGAAATAAAAACTGCACGAAGTATTTCATATAAAAGTGATGTGAAATCCAAGAACTCGTTTTGTAAATGGTTTAGCAAAAACATATTGAGGAGATCAAAAACTGTTGGTGCTGACTTTACTCGCCAACGTTCTGTATTCGGAACTTTGAGTAAGCAAGTCTCTTTTGTAACTGGTTCGTGTCTTAGAAACAGGAAAGAAACCGTCAAGTAGTTGTTAAAAACCTGTTTCGGTACGTTTAACCTATAACAAATAGTGATGGGACAAGATCATATGTCACTTATACTGAACTGTCGTGCCTCAGATGTACAATTCTTCTTACTTTGAAGCATGTATGAGAAATTTATAAATTTTTAAAAATAAATAGATTTAGTTTTCATTTTACATTCTTTGCCAAGTACGTTACTTGGTTTAGTGACTTTTTTATGTTCTTTCTTGGCGAAATTTTCTACAGTAGAAAATTTGCGAAACGTGATTGGCGATATCTACGAGTATATCGCGACCCTACTAATTGAGAAATTGCAGTTGTTTGAATGTAGCAAACAAGAAAAATTTTTAATTTGAAATAGCAATATGTAACAAAAATAAAATTAAATAAAAAGCGCCAATTGGCGTATCTTTAACAGAAAAGTACCACATTCTATTTATAATCCTCCATTCTATTTATAATAAACAAAATCTGATTGTCTATTTAATTTCGAAAAGATTGGAGAAAATGTGCTTTAATTTAACCTTGTGAAAATTGCGTGGTATTGTGGATATAACTTTCTAAACGTAAGTAAACAATTGTATTTACCGTTTACTTAGGGAAAAGTGCGGTGAAAACCTGGACCCTAAGGTTTGCAGGCTTTCAGAAATCGTAGTTTTTAGCATAAAGGAACAAAATTTTTCAGGAGTATGTACTACTTATCTATTGATGCAACCAGTTTCAAACACATAGGAGTTTTTTTTTATTTTTAATTTTTATTAATTTTTTTTGTAAAAAAGTCATTTTACCCGGTTTTGCCCATTAGTGGGGTAAAACCGAGTAAACATGTTATTGCTATGAAAAAATAAAAATTTTAAACTTTCCACAAAATTCAAGTGTTATTTAGCGACATATGTTAACTATTGTCATAACATAATAGAATAAGTATAAAAAGACACATATTGAGGAGTTGTCAGTAAATTTAACTGTCTTTACCTTTAATTTTTTTGCTGTAATACAAGACCTATTGACACAAGTCACACGTAAAATAGTTATCTTCGTCTTCGCCCCCAGAGTAGCTTTCATGGACCCAACGACGACATTGGATGCTTTGGATCCATCCCTCAGCAGCCTAGGAATCCGAGTAAAGCTCATTGCAGTAAATGCTGGCAGGATTGTCAGTCTCTTCATTGGACTCATCCTTCATTTGTTCCTTCGGTTTTTCTTTTTTTGGACGCTTATTTTCTGTCTGTTCATTCTTGGCATAATTTATAACGTTACCTTTTCTTTGATTCGTTTATCTTTTCTTCAGTTTTTTTTTCAGTGCTTCTTTGGTCTTCTTTCCATCATTTTTCTTTTTCTTTTCTTCTAATGTAGCCTAACGATGAAACTTGTATGGGGAGCCCGTCAAAATGACAGTTTTTCCTTTTCCCTTGTCCTCCTTCGGGTGAGTCTTTCTCTCAGTGTACAGGGGTAGTACCCGGTTTTGCCCCTCGGTTAATACCCGATTTTACCCTGCACGTACAGCTTTCATAAAAAATGCCGTCGTATAACTGTACAGAACGCTACAGACAATTACTTAGAATGATAATGAAAGTAATGAAATGTTGTACAAAGAGAGCTACATACCTTTACTGTTGCAGAAACAGGAACGCAGTATAATTGGTCTAGTTTTACACATAATTTTTTAAGCAAAAACCACTCAAACAGAATTTTCTTCACAGGAACGAAAGGAGCGAGTCTTTTGCATTCTAATTTAATGGCCGCTGCTTCTTCATCAATGTGGAAGGTAGTTCATCTATTGTGCACGCGATTGCAGCGCTGACATAGGCTAGAAGGGGGTACCCAGTTTGCTCCCGACTTCCCAGTTTTACCCTACTTTCCATAAATTCAGTTTCAGGAAAACTTATGAAAACTTTGAAGCACATATTTTGGAACAGTTTTCAGAACACTTATAAGCACACTCTTCATAATACTTATTTGGTTCAACGCAAGTTTTGAGAAGGCATTTGAGAACCTTTTTTTAAGCACTTACGCATATCCCTTCTTTTAGAACACTTCCTATAAGTCACCCTTCAGGCCACTTTTACAGCACCTATGGAACATCCCTTTAATTATACCAGTAGTTTCTGCTGTTCATTTTAAAGCAATCTTGCAGAGCAGCTGTCAACTGCTGCCGCACAATGGATGGTCTTCGTCCAGGGAATTCGTGAACCCGGCCGACTACAACTCAATGAAATAAAACTTCTGGCAGTATTATACTGAAAGAATCCATTGGCGGATAGCTAAAGAATGCCGTTGGAAAAGTATTTGTGAGATATAGCGATGATTTTACAAGTGAGCTTAAATGTATTCACAGTCTGTTCTCAAATGTGTTCCCAACTTAATTTCACAGATATCCTGTATGGTACCCATTCAGAACAGATTTGGTGCTACAGTGAAGGGAGCATATTCGGAACACTTTCTAGCGAACATTCAGACAACTAGCTACACTTTTCAGACAACATTTTTTCTGACTTAAAATGTTCAAAACATGTCTTCAATGTATAGTAGGAATTTACAATGTTAGATTATGGCAGAAAATGAATTTTTACGTGCAAGAACAAAAAAAAAAAAAAAAAGACTACCTTTAATAGAATAGTCTAGCAGAAAGCTTCATATTTTAATAATTAAAAGTTTAAGAGAAAAATATTTTGTTTTATTAATAATTGTACGCATACTTAATACTTCAAATCCCATTTTTAAAAGCTTACTGTGCCTTTCTGTTCGAGTAAAAAGTCACCATTTAAAAGTACTGTCCCATAACTTGATCGATGCTCAGGCTTAAAAAATAATTGGACTATCAAGAGAAAAAAGTAGTTCTTTCACACATTAATTAAGATCCATGTATTCAGCTGCTTCAATGAAATATATCTTCGTTCTCTTTCCCTAGTAATCCCAGACATAGTTCTTTTTGTAACACCCGACCTGCTAATTTCTTTTTCTATAATAAATACTTTGTTTCTTCTTTAAAAAGAATAAAAAACCATTTTTCTCCTCGCTCTATAATTAGCTGACGAAAATGTGCCAAACGTCCAGGAAACTTGTAATTTCTTACTTCATCGAACTTTCGCATCTCATTAATTTCTTTGCTCTAAGGAAGAAAATGCTTTGCGTTTTTTAATTTTTGTGATGAAAATTGAGCAAGTTAATGAAAACTGACGTATGTGGTAGATTTCCATAACCATGTAAAACTTTATGTAAGGAATTCATTGTAAGGAAGGAAACAAAACCAAAATGGCCCATCTTGGTATTTATAAAACATTTAAGTGTTTCTGATTCAGATAGTTTTTTCTTTTTAAATTTCGGAATCATCCAAGAGTCAGTTAATCATCAATGGGCCCTTCATTCTTTTTTTCAGTTATTTTATTACTTTTGAGTAATATTATCATTTGTGTATCATTTATTCATTCTTAAGTGATTTGGTGTGTTGCGTTTATCACTTTTGAGCCAATTGATTTAATTATTTTTCTGTTATTGAGGTTCTTGTTGCTCCTCTGTATGACCACGATGCAAACAGGCGCTTCGATAAAAAATTTAAAAAGAAAAAAAAACGATGTGGATTTTCAAAAAATATTAAGTGTATATGAGAACAACACATTATAAATGTGTCACAATAAAAAAACTAGTATGTTGTGGCCATCACGAAACTTTCTTCTATATTTTTCTTTTTTTTTTCTGATCCCTCCCCATGCTTGACGAGGAAACAATATTCCCAACAAAAACAAAATTACACATGCAAAAACTTGACTACCATCCCAATGTCTGAATTATTGCAAAAGCAAAGCAAGGAGCTCTTATACCCACTATGGACTACTTGCCGATAAATTTTTCTTTCATTCTGTTCATTATTTCTTGAGATACAGCAGTCACAATTGACGACAAAAAACGTTCTATAGCTCAACCACCGTTTGAGTTATTGACACCAAAATTGAATCAGCACCTGTCGCTGTTAATGGCAACATATGGACCAAATTTTGTTTGATTCCGCCAATTACTTCCTGAGGAATAGCAAGCACGCGTAACTCAAAAAACGTCCCATTGCTCTACCCCCCTTGGAGGAATTCGCGCCAAAAACCAATGGGCACAAGTTCACATAGGGGCACATATGTGTACCAAATTTCGTTCGATTTCATGCGGTAGTTTTTGCTGTAGAGCGGCCACAAAAAACTGGTCACACACAAACGTGACACACACACACACACATACACACACACATACACACACATACATACACACACACAGACAGACAGACATTTTCCGAAAATAGTCGAAATGGACTCAGCACACCTCAAAACGTTCGAATCCGTCAAAATTCAAAATTCGAAAAAACGGATCCAATACTTTCTTCTATGTATTAGATATAGAAGAAAGTAATAATAGATTTGGTTTACAATGTCTCCATGTTTCCTGATCTCCTACTTCAGCGAAGCTGAACAATGTCCATATTAGTTTAGAAATTATTAACTGGGAAATTATAGTTCCTAAAATTGTCCACCAGAAGAAGAGGAATCCAAAACCTCTCTCTCTTGTCTAGTGTTAGACAATTCACAAAATTTCTGAGAATCCCTGCATGTTATGGCAATTTTGACAGTTAGGATTTTTTTTTTATCAGCGCACTATAGACTGAAAAACTTCATACATTTTGAGCATTTTTGAATATGAACATTTGTCCCCTTTTTTAGATCTTTGGAGCACACTTTTTGAAACAGTTTCTAAAACATTTATTTGCTCCAGCGAAACATTTTAAACGCTTTCGGAAACGCATTTGAGAACATTTTATGAGCAGTAATCTTTTAGAACCTTTTGTATCAGCATTTTTGGTACACTTTTTATGGCACTTATGGAACGATCCCTCGATTATACCAGCATTTTTTGTTAATAGTTTTACAATAGTATTGCTGGGCATCAAACAAACGCCGCCCAGAAATGGAAGGTTTTCAATCGAGGAATGGCATTTGCAACCCCAGCCAACAACAGTCCATTGAACAAAAATTCTGGAAGTACTATATCGTGAGAGTCTATTGACTAGAAGTTAAAGAAAGGTTTTGATATTATATATGTTTGAAAGAAAGCGATGAATGAAGTTGGCCCAAATCTGTTACCAATCTGTTCTCAAAGGTGCTCCAAAGTTACAACTAACAAATATCCAAATCAGGACTCATTCGGAGCATGTTTCAAAAAAAAAAAAAAACACACACACACTAGCAACACATTTTAGTGATTATTTAGGCACCCTTTCTGATTTAATCCAAACGTGCTTCCAATGCATGCTGGGAATTCTCAGTGTAGATATTAGGCCTAAAACACTTCTTAGGTTTAGCGTTAACAGTACCATTAAATCACGACTTTTAACATTTTATGCAATCATATCTCAAATTATACGGATAGACTTCTGTCAACAGAATGTTTTCCCTTGTGCTTAATCCAAATGAGAAATAAAACCTTTGTGATGTACAAGTTGCAGACTATGTTGGACATACGTTACAAGGAGCCCACGAAGATTATTAGGAGTACAAAAAAAGACAAGTGGAGTGCGGAAAAAAAAACACAAGAAGCGTCAAAGAGTTCTTAGGGAGTCTTTAAGGAGCATCAAAAAAAAAAAAAGTCACGATTACAGCAAAGATTCATTTTCTTAGAAGAAAAGACTTTAAACTTACGCACACAGTCTACAGTGTCATAGAACTGCATTGTGACTTTAAATCAAAAATTAAAACGTCAAAATTTAACCAACCAATTCAGACTACAGCCGCTGTATAAAAAGGTTGTCGCATTAACTTACGTTTAGCCATTTTGGATCGGATTTTTCACTGTTGCGCTGCTGGTGTTACCATGGCAAAGTTTCGGGGTTCACAAATTTGCCGAAAGTAGTATTTATTTATTAAACAATTTACGAATAATCGCTCGCAGTGAACAATCACCAAACGGGATAACCCGTTAAACTAGTATGTTGTGGCCATCACGAAACTTTCTTCTATATTTTTCTTTTTTTTTTTCTGATCCCTCCCCATGCTTGACGAGGAAGCAATATTCCCAACAAAAACAAAATTACACATGCAAAAACTTGACGACTATCCCAATGTCTGAATTATTGCAAAAGCAAAGCAAAGAGCGAAAATTGAAAGTTTTTTTAAAAGCCTTGCTTGAATTAATTACAAATATTTTATTTGTTAACAAACATAAGATGGCAACAGTTAAAAATTTTAAATCATTGAGATAATATTTCCTATCATTTCCATACAATTAAAATCACGAGAAATACGCAGACGACAATCTATTACGATTTATCTTTCTTATTGTTGCATTAATAAAAATATTTTTATTCGCAAAAAAAAAAAAAAAAATCAACACCTCTTGGAGCGATCGGCGTCAAAATTGAACCAAAGCCTGTTTACACATGGATTCACATATATTCCAAATTTCAACCAGAACGTAGCATTACTTCTTGAGATAGGACACTCAAAATGGAAAAAAAGAACGGGTGATTGCGCTACCCATTTTTTAGCTGTTGACACAAAAATAAAATCAGTTCTTATACCCACTAAGGGCTACTTGCCGATAAATTTTTCTTTCATTCCGTTCATTATTTCTTGAGATACAGCAGTCACAATTGACGACAAAAAACGTTCCATAGCTCAACCCCCGTTTGCGTTATTGACACCAAAATTGAATCAGCACCTGTTCCTGTTAATACCAACATATGGACCAAATTTTGTTTGATTCCGCCAGTTACTTCCTGAGTAATAGCAAGCACGCGTAACTCGAAAAACGTCCCATTGCTCCACCCCCCTTGGAGGAATTCGCGCCAAAAACTAATGGGCACAAGTTCACATAGGGGCACATATGTGTACCAAATTTCGTTCGATTTCATGCGGTAGTTTTTGTTGTAGAGCGGCCACAAAAAACTGGTCACACACAGACGTGACACACATACACACACACATACACACACACACATACACACACACATACAGACAGACAGACATTTTCCAAAAATGGTCGAAATGGACTCAGCACACCTCAAAACGTTCGAATCCGTCAAAATTCGAAATTCGAAAATTTGCACGAATCCAATACTTTCTTCTATATATTAGATATAGAAGAAAGTAAAAATACAACCCCTCAAACACACTCTCTGATCCAAAATGGCTCATCTTAAGCTAATGTGCCGAGTCATTTCCATATAGGGGCCTTAATCCAGACAATAGATCAATATGTGTTGAATATTTCGATAAAAATATTATACACTTCATAGACTAATAATAAGAGTAGACCGATCTATGGCAACCCTTTTGCTGCTCACAAACCAAACCATGTGACTGGTGTGTATCTTAGCAACATGTGATGTTGATCGTAGCAGACGACGTCTTCCATATCTGAAGAAATCATGTTTGCCAAGCGCTAAGTTATATCCTTATTCATAACATCCAAGTGCAAGAAAAATGGTTCACTATAGCTGCACATTTCCTCATAAAGAAAACTATGTAAAACTAGAGGACCCGATAGACGTTGTTCTGTTCAAACTTTGTAAATTGAATAGTTAAAAAATTTCAAAAAACTATCAAGTGTTTGAACTGTTTTGTTGAAACAAATAACTAAAAAAAATGTTTTAAGCTATGGTGTCAGAATGCGTATATTTATTACAACTTGATTTATCTAATGACCATTGAGTAGTTGTGTTATTAAATATTTTTTCTCCCGTACTTGATGGTTTGTTCCTTCAGCCATACTCAAAGGACAAACCGGAAATTCCGCTGCAACATCCCCCATATGAAAAAGAATGTGCGAGTCTGGAATCACCCCCTGCTTGGCGCGATTTCCAAAAATCGCCAACTCTTCCCGCTGGCGCGTGACGAGTTGGCGCGATTTCAACCAATCACACGCGGCGCACTATCGCAATTTGGTGAATAAGTGGGCGATTCCAGCAATCACCCGGATATCGTTTAGAAATATGAAAAAGGTAGCTACAGTTCTCTGAATAAGCGAAACCCCCCCCCCCCGATGTAAAGTAAACATTTTTCAAGTAAAATGACTAAACAGCTTTAAAACCGAAAAACAATTCTTTGCAATTTGAAATATTTCGCCAAATAAACAAAAAATACGATAAATTACATTAACATTAGCTTTAAAATGTAAACAAATGATCACGTAATTCTATTGTTTATAGCCAAAGTCGCCAAGCCACCACGTTACTATAATCCAGTCGATCAGTGAGCGAAGCTAACTCTGACCGATTAGCGGTCCGATCTTTCGAAAAAAACTTTTAAGGCTGTTGTCCCAAGAGATTGGCGCCAAGGGAAAATTAATCTACTCAAGTAATGAAAATCAACAGCAAATAGTCTCCCGATCTTTGTTGCATACGACGGGATTTTCAGTCTAGAATCGATTGAGATAATATTGTAGAAAAATTTTGCGTTTTTATAATTTAAATTAATTTTAAATGAAAATCTCGCTTGGCGACGGTTTCAGAATAGCAACCATACACGCACTAAAAAGTGAGCAACTTTGCGTCCTACTACAAATCCCGTAATAATATTTGGGGAAAAAACAGTTATCGATGATTCATAAGACTTTGAGGGTCTTAATGATAATTTTTAAATTTCATTTTCATCAATTTTTATATTTTAAAGTGTGGATGTTTTAAAAAACTTGTTCAATCTCCGGACATTTAGTTTCAATTTTCTCATGCAGGTGTCGCTGAAGTAAGAAATCTGAAAAATAGCGCTCTCTTGCTCTTTTCCTAAATTACTACCATAAATCACTTAAGCTTTTCCCCCCTTTTTCCCAACGCGAGCCACTTGCGAGCTCCGCCTTTCTTTAAAGTCTGATAACGTTGTTTCCCGAGGGCCCAGGGAATCGACTCCCCATCGGTGGTTGAATGCGTTCCTTTTGCTAATTTCAGCTTTTCACTGAGGCATTTCGCAATTTTTAATTTTGTCGGTCTGTATTTTGTTATTGTGAATGCCATTCATTAATAAAATGAAAAAAAAAAAAATAAAAGCGATTTTTTGGCTATTTTGAAACGAAAAGCATTTATATATGTTTTTTTTATTTATGAGATAAATGATAAATCATAGTGCGTTTAACTATATGTGAGCAAAAATTTTAAATTTATCTAAACTTGTCACGTTTGCTGTATTGTAGAGTTTGGTTTGAAGCTACCGGTTTAACGATTGCTTCGGTTTAGTCACTTAATAAAGGGTTTTCTTCTCAGGAAAAAGCAGGCGCCATCAAATTATACAGTGGCTCCCAAAAGTGTTCGTACACCTTGAAATTTTGTAGTAAAACCAAAATAACTCGAAACTGAATTTGAATATGAAGTCCAATTTTTTTTCACACCATTCTTATGCCATTCTGAATAAAACCCAGTAGTTTTTTTCAAAATATTGCCAGATTTTATTTTTGAAATTTGTCAAAAAATGAAGAGACGGAGAAAATAATACGCCACGAAAGTCATCGTACACTCAAATTTTTTCGAATAAATTCATGATTAAAACTATCATATGTCATTTTTTTATTATTTCTGCATTCTTTTGACCCTTTAAAGTCATTTGGCTTTAATTTTTTGTTTATTTATTCATTAATATTGTGCTTATTACTTTAAAATGACTGGTATTTGAAAAACACCACAAACACCATTCGAAATTTGAATTGTTTCCTCACAGTAGCGGTAAATTGGTTTGAAATGTCTCTAAATTAGGTAATTTATACCATTCTATAGTGAAGTGCTTGATAAAATGCTTTAAAGACAAGAATCGGATCGAAAACACGGTAAGAAAAGGTCAACTGGCAAAGTTAACAATGCGTGATCGGAGGTTTGCAGTTAAAAAAATTATGAAAAATACACATTTGAGTGCTGAAAAAATTTCTGCAGAATTGAGTGAAACATTTTACGTTTAATTTTCACCTAAAATTGTTCGCCAAGTTCTCTGATTAGCTGGATTAAATGGGACCTCTTCCAGCAGAAATTTTCTTGTTCGTGCGAATAACAGTAAGCTTACGCTTTCCGTCGCAAAATCAATGATAAATTAGCTCAAAACGTTTTGGAACAACGTCTTACTTATAGATGAAAATAAATTCAACATTTTGGCTTAAATTTTTGTATAATTGTAAATAGAAGAAAAAATGAGGAATTTAATCTGAAGAACTTAGTTGGATCAGTTAATCAGGACGGTAAAGGTGTTTTAGTGTGAGGGTGCATTACAGCATCAGGACTTGGAAATTTGGAATTTTTTGATGAAATAATGAATCATGCTGTTCATTTAAATATTTTAAAAAGCAATTTTAAACTATTAGCCCAAAATTTGGTAATTGGAAACAACTTTGTTTTTTATCGAGATAACGATAAGAAGCACACGTTTGCGTTTGGTGCCTCAAAAATTGTCCTTAAGTTTAGAAATACCCCCTAAATCTCCAGATTTGAACTTAATGTAACATATATAGAGATATCTGGGGTCTAGATTACGAAAATACAGCTTTGAAATGAAAATAGAGCTAGAAACAGTAAGACTCAAACTGTGGTTGAACACTTAATCAGAAATTACGCAAAAAAAGAAAGAAAAAAACAATGAAATCTATTCCCAGACGTTTAAAATCTCTTGTTGATACTGCATGATGTTCTACTAAATAATAACTTTGTAAAAAGTTAGATTATTTTCTAATTTTTTGATATTTTTTCAAAGTGTACGAAGACTTTTGTGAGATAAAATTTCCGGCAATTTTTGGTTTTTGATTTTTTAAAAATTATGTTTTAATGTTTTATTAAAAATTTTCATGTAGTTTTGTTAAATATAGATCATAGATCTTATAATAAAATACCTATTCCGAAATATTAATTCTAACCAATGGATAATGGCCTATTTCATTGAAAATCGTAGGTGTACGAACACTTTTGGGAGCCACTGTATGTCTTGTTCGATCAACACTCAGAATAATTTCTGAAATTTCAACTTTTTATCATAGTTTTCCTAAACATTCTTGACTTAATATCTCAATGAGAAAAAGTATATGATTTAGACAAACACAAACATCGTATATGAGCAATAAAAGAGAAAAACGAAAGAGGAAAAAATGTGCAGACAATTCCAAGAATCTTTCCTGTTTTGAAAGTTTTAGGGTTGTGACTATTTTTCAAGAAAATGAGGAATCTCCTTTCAATAATGGTTTGGATAAGAATTTAATACTGTTAAATTTATTCTTGTCTTCCTTTTCATTTTCTTTTTGATTTTCCCTCATGGAAATTGATCATTAATTTAATTTCTTCAACATTTATGACTCCTTTTTGTTCAGTATTTCCGTAATAAATACCTACTCAGCACATAACAGTAAATTTTAGTGGGGGGGGGGGGCTTCTCCTAGGTAGTCAAAACTTACAAGAGACTAAAAAGTCATCTGCAATGGTACGGAAAGGCTTGGAGAAAGTAATTTATTTCTGCGATCGAGGCATTTTTATCTGAAGTTATTACCTTCAAATTAAATCAATGAAATACAGATTACTTTGTTACAGGTAGATTTCACTTAACTGGAATTGATAATTAAATAATACTCGAAATTCATTCTCTTAGAAACGGTTCACTGGATATAAAGTAAATATAAAATCAGAAACATGATTCACTTATTATTGACAATTTTTTACATGCAATTTGATGACTAATGATATAATGAAAAATGTGGCGGTGACTATAAATAAACATTTATACACGAAATAAACTGCTACATTTTGTTGATGAGCGCCTCAAATGGATTGTACACGAGGAGCTCTGCAGTTTATGCACTCAATATGCATCACAGCTCACAAGATAAATATATACATATCATACAAAGCGAAAATGTTTCACTCAACTGGAATTGATAATTAAATATTTCTCGAAATTCATTTTCTTCAATAAGGAAACGGTTCATCCGTTATAAAGTAAATATAAAATCAGAAACATAATCAACTTAATATTGACATTTTTTACATGCAATTTGATAACTAATGATAATGAATAAAGTTGCGGTGATTATAAATAAATATTCATACTCGAAATAAATTGCTACATTTTGCTAAGGCGCGCCTCAAATCGATTGTACATAAGGAACTCTGCAGTTTATGCAGTCAATATGCATCACAGCTCACAAGATGAATATATACATATCATTACAAAGCGGAAAATGTTTCACTCAACTGGAATTGGTAGTTAAATAATTCTCGAAATTCATTCTCTTAAAAACGGTTCATTGGATATAAAGTTAATATAAAATCAGAAACATAATTCACTTTTTATTGACAATTTTTTACATGCAATTTGATGACTAATGATATAATGAAAAATGTGGCGGTAACTATAAATAAACATTCATACACGAAATAAACGGCTACATTTTGTTGATGAGCGCCTCAGAGGGATTGTACACGAGGAACTCTGCAGTTTATGCAGCAAGTTACCTTTTTGAATCTTCGATTTCGGAGCAAAGTTCGAAAACCCCCTCATCTGTTGCCTTAACAGCATTGAAAGTGGTGCATAAATGAGTTTTTACGGTGTTATATCAAGGGAAGAGGGTGAAATATAAGACTTCAGAATTTTTTTGGACATCGAAGCTCTCAAAACTAGTGATGTGCCGGATCGTTAAAAAAGTAGATCCGCGGATACGGATCCGGATCATTAGTGGCAAGATTCGCGGATACGGATACGGATCTCAAAATTTTTTTACACAATTCAACTATCCAAGTGTAAAATTCGTTACAAAAGGTATTCCCGTCAGAATAATGGCACTGTTTCTTCAAAAAATGTCGGTTACGGCGAAAATATAGTCAAGACTATGATTTACTCCTTAAAAAAATCTCCGCAAAAACTGAGGGAGAGCTAGAAGGAATGGATCAGTTCTGCTTTAATGTTTAAATAGAATGTTGAAAATTATTTCTAGCTTGCTCGGTAGATGTAGGATACAGGAACAAGAGTGGTAAAGCTGCTACTAGATAGGCTAGAAATAATATTTTTCGTATTTTATCGCATCAGCATAAATGCAGTGCTGACCCATTCCACCCAACTTACTCCGACCGACGATATAACAGAGACAGGAACACCTTTACTAACAGTAAATAGAGTATTTAGTCTCACTTTTTTTGAAGGATGCTGAGAAAAACCAAAATGAAGAATAACAGAAACCCCAAATCAATAAAAAAACTAATATTAACCCATTAATGCCGGTTTCGAAAAAAACAATAAACTGTGATAATTTTATTAGTATTTATTTATTTTATGTCTAGTAAGTGCATTATATACAAATTTAATTTTTCCCGTTAAATTTTCTATTTTTATTTTTATGGTAGATTTTTCTACCAACCGGCGTTTGTATGGTGTGAGCACATTTTGTTTGCAAATTTTACATTTATAGTTTGATTGCAATAATTGCATTGATTACCACTTATAATTATTTATAATTGTAGAATATTACTTACACTTACATAAAAGAGTTTTCTAATTACAATTTCATTTATTTCAAAAGAAAAAAGAAATGTGTTCATTTTGTAAAATAAAATTTTATGAAATATGAACTTGAAAAAATCGATACTAAAAATGTAGTAAAATTTCGAATTGAATATATTTTTAACCGAATATTTATGCATCACAATCTTCTCGGAATAAATAGCAAATCTTCTTTTCAAAAAGTCTGGAACATTCGCCATTCTTTTACAGCACTTTGCAGAAATTGCCCCCCCCCCCCCCCAAAAAAAAAAAGTTAACTTCCCTTTTTTTTTTGCAACAATTTCTAATACCGTATTCTTCTACGGATCAAAAAGGTCTATCCGGTAGATGCACTTGCTATGTGTTTCAATAACTACGATATTGGAATAATAAAATTATTTTTCTCAAAAGCATCTCATTTACTGCCTGATTCACATCATGTCCTGAATACTTTATTGCTTGTAATTGCTACTGCAGTATTGCCGTTCCATTTTACAGCATCATCTTTATTGCAGCATTACCACATGCTGTTCTTAGTTGATTGTGTGTGTATTTCTTCATTTCATTTCTTGAACCCAATGGAACATACATTTGTATACTCTTTCAATGTATAAGTTGAAAGAATATCATTTAGCACAGGAACAAAAGTAAAAAATTGCCCATAATGGCATGCGTTTCCTCTGGTACTTAGGTTCTTATTATTTTTCCATACTATACCAATATACTATACAAATACTATACCAATACTAATATTTCATGCTATACCAATTCGTCTAGGTGACGCAATATGGTACCGAAAAAAATAAAAGTCCGTATTACGAGAATAACACCCACAGCTTATATTCAAATCTAATCGAATTTCCTCTTATCAGCTTTTTGCGTCCATGACGTCCATAATAAATTATCAACACTACTAAAATACTTAAAAAATCTTTTAAAAATATCACTTATTTGTACAAATTTTAGATGAAACACTTCATTTGCCCGAAGCAAGACAGTGACTACATATTCGCCGGTTGGTACAATTTTCTACCATTGAAAGTAAAAGAGAATTCATAACACGAAACAAAGATAAAAACAACGTTTTAAACGTATATCTGAATCAAATACACTGTTACAATTATGGTACAATTTTTAAACCTTTTTGAAATTACTAAAATACATGCAAAACTTGCATTTTACTTTTTGACGGAAGACGAATGCTTTTGGAGTTATGATTTATTCAAGTTTTAAGCCTACTGTTACGACCGTTTTTAACAAAGATACAGTAAACATATTTTTTTCCCTTTTTGTGATTATTTACTATGTAAAATGTACAGATATTAGGGAGATAGCATCATGTGAGGACGAATTATAATTTTTTTCCCGGTTGGTATATTTTTGTACCAACCGGCATGAATTGGTTAAGTTAAACATTATAAAAAAGAACCTCACATGAAGATAAATTTCGCGGGTCAGAACACACATTATTAACAAATATGAACTGATAGCAGATAGAAATTTTAAATCATTGAGCTTTTTCTCCTAATCTTGAGACTATGAAATCGCTACCAATCGCGCGTTTAAAGGCTTAGAATTGCATTTAAAATTTACTTAACAAGATTATAGTAGGTCCTTACTGTATAACTTGGAAGTTCCAAACTAATATTAAACGCAGAAAACTCGTTCTTTCAATTATGCCAATATTTTTAACGTAAAAGATCGTCTTGATAATTTTTTAAATATTTTGGGGGGGGGGGGGGGGAGTTCCACCTTGAAGGTCCCACCCTGCGACAAATGTTCATGTTTTTACACTTTTCTTTTCTCTATGCCCTCTCCCACTCAAAATAATAACAACGGTTTTAAAACAGTCAAAAACAGAAAAAAATTGGGAGGGGGAGGAAGTATCACTATCACCAAAACTCCAAAATGGGATGGGTAGGGGGAAACGGTGGTCATATTTGGATTCAAGGGGTTATTTTATGTAATGACATTTCATAAAACATTTTACAGAACAGACTGATATAATCGACATTGATAGTGTTGTTAAAGATTTTCCGTTGATGAAAAGTAGAAAATTAATAGTTTAGGTTAAGAAAAAAAATTTTCAAGAATAAATATGTGTATCTCTCAGGTAATTTGTAATCATATTTTTGTTTCTTTTTCTTTTCAATAAGAGGTTTCAGAATTACTACCAACATACCAGTATGTACAGTTTTTGATCACGTTTTAAATGTTTTAATTTAAGGAAAATATTATCGCTCATAATGCAATAATTTTTGAAAAATATTTCAACCAACAATTTTTCCTGTTTGACGTAATATTATATTAAAATAGAAAACGTATTTTGGATAATAAAATCCTGTTTTCGTTCTATAAAATGTTAAAAATGTCTTTTTTTTGGGGGGGGGGGGGCGGCATTCAGCAAAGAAATTTAAGAGGGACGGCAAATTTGGTGCCTGCCACGGGCGGCAGAAACCTACGCTACGCCGCTGTTTGCAATTATCAATTAATTACAGCATGGTTATCTATTTATTTATTTATTTTTCATGGCCCTATAGTTTCATAAAACATGTTTTCTATCATTCTTTGAAGTTTTAAAATATTTCCTTGTAATGGCACGCAGATGAATTATTGAAACATGATATAGACTGGCAGAGGCATAGGAACTATATAAAAGTAGGGGGAGCTGAGGCTCATGATAGGGATCCAAGGGACAGAAGCAGTAGCACCACCAGATTTTTTTTGGGGGTTGGAGCACTTGAAAAAAATTTTCTTATTTGAAATGATTGTCGATCCTTTCGTCTTCCTCTCTCTTTTCCAGTAATGTTTCCAATCATATCTAATATTTAAATTCAGGCAGTCAGAAGCAAAGGGATGTAAGTGGACTTCAAGTTTTGAGTAAAACGTATCAAGTAAGCCTTCATTGATTTTTTTTCTAAATCATGCTGTACAGCAGCACCTACCAGGGCTATTAGTACAATCTCTTGCCCCAAGACAGAGGAGAGGTCCCTCTACTGTTTGAGCTGGTTATCTCCAAATTTTTAATTTTGCCACTTACATCTTTTTGCTTCTCACTGCCTCAATTATATATGGAGAGAATGAGGTAATAAAACTTCTGGTTTTTGGAAGGGGGTCGGTCAGTTCTCGAAGATGCGCACGTATCAATAGGGGAGTCCTGGGGCTTTAGCCCCAGAAAATTCCTGAAATCTTAGTTCTAAAAACGTAGTTTTAGACGGTCTTTGGTAGTGTTAAGGAGAGAAAAAGTTGGAATGCCCTCCCTGGAAAATTTTCGAATTTATGTCTTTAAAACGCGAATTCAGACCATATTTATCACGTTAGGAAAAATGATATGACTCAGGGATTGTCCTCGATCGATTTACATCTCTTTCCCAATATTTCAAAATTGAAGTTCTAAAAACGCAATTGAAGACAGTCTTGAATGATGTCAGGGAAAGGGGGAGGTTCTAGGGCTCTCTGGAATTTTTTTAGAAACTGAAGTCTTAGAGAGCGTTCCTCAATGAGGTTATTGGAAAAGATTCCTTCTCCTTAAAGTTTTAGAAATTGTAGTTTTTAAAAACTTAATTTTCATCCTTCTTTTTTGATATCAGAAAGAAGAGTTTCGGGTGTCGCTCTCCGAAAATTATTCGAGATAGATCATATTTGTTAATGTTATAGGCATAGCAATGTTTTGAAATTGAAGGGAATATTATATAATCTATCATATTGTGGAGGTCAAGGTATTCAGTCATGGGTTCTCTTCCGGGAATTTTCAGGAAATCGCTCTCTAAAAACAAATGTTGCAAGGCTTTTTAAAATTTTAGGAGGTAGGGGAGGGCTTCTGCAGCGTAGCATTTAGAAGATTTTCTTTTATGAGAACTAGAAACAGAGGAATAAGTTAAGAAACAGTGCGCCTGAAATGTGTTTAAATAAAATGTTCGTTGTATAGTTCAGATAAATGTTAGTAAAAGTACTTCAGAAAAACTATGAAATATTGTTGGTGCTTTTTTCCAACAATAATAAGTGAAAAGGAAAATTTTTAATCGTAAAAATGGATATGAAAAAGTTTCCCAGAACCTCAAATATTTTGAGGGGTGCTCGAGTGCCCTCTTCCACATGCATTTTTTTAAGCATGAAAACATAGCTGTGACAAAAAAAACCCCTTAATTTTGAGAAAGCAAAAAAGAAGAATAAATGTAACTTCATAAGTCTAAATGTTCAAAAAAAATTTGTTTTCAATAAACTCGCACTGTTTTTTAACATCGTAACAGTGTTTACAATTATTTATTAGTGTTACAAGTTTTTTTTTTTTAAATATTCTAATGAAGATTTCACCGATTTTGATTAGTGAGAATTTTTGTTTCTGTGTCGTAGTACCTTAGAATTCTTTAAATTATATTTATCTTTGCAAATTTTTAACTTCATGAAAAAATTAATCCCTCAGGCTTTTAGATATAACAAAATAATGGATAAAAAGTTTTTTTTTTTTTAGTTTTTACCGTGGAATAGTTCTGGAAATTGTGGTTTTTTTTTTTTTTTTTAAATCACAGTAATGATATGTATCCGCAAAAGTAATTTCTGGGTATGTCACTTATTTAGGTTGTTTCTTCTGACAATATTTACAATCAAAAATAATAAATGTAACTTTTATAGAATTTTAAAAATTTGTTCGAAGAATTTGTATCTCAGGCTTTTAGTCTATGCCTCCTGTCAGAAGATCACTTTTGGTTTCGATAGACCATCGAACAATGATATTTTCGCTATCTGATCGTATCTTTTGATCGAAACATGGAATTTAACACCCGAAACATACGATCATAATCCCTCGAAAATTAGTTTAGAACTTTTTTTTTGTTCTAAAACTACATTGTTAATCTTTTGAGAACTCGCTAAAGAATTTTCTTTGGTCGGGGCTGAACTTCTTATGAAGAAATGAAAAAAATAAAAAAGAGAAAGAAACGATGGATTAAAAAAATGCTAAATAAATATGTTTGTACATTGGGCCTTTTTTCTTTTCTCCCCCCTCTTCTCTCTCTCTCTCTGCATTCTTTTTCTTTTCTTTTTTTTTTTCCTTTTCTTTTTTTTTTTTTTTTAATAATTGCAATACATAAAAATATTATATGACCACTCGGTATTTTAGTTTCACTTTCGTGTCATATTTTGCAACTTTATTTTAATCAACGAATCTAAAAGGATTCGCCGGAATTTCTTTAAATAGCGTCCGGGAGGTCAGATAACCCTAAATGAGATAAGTTTCTGTAAAGCTAAAATTGAGTAAGTTTACCTTAGAAACCTTCTTTTTGATACATGTCTGGAGCACCTTCATATTTCAATGCCAAACTGACTCACAATTATCTCTTTTTAGCGAAAGTGTGAGATACAAATGGCATGCAAAACTAAGAACATTTAAACTGAGCTACGCTACAGTGTAATGTGTAATACACGTGCGAAAGACGAGCTCGAAGTGGAGAGGGCGGAAAACAGCCCTATGTAGATAACTTGTCTTTAATACTTTTTTTCTTCCGGGAATCGAAAGGTTTGAAAAGAGGGAAACCCAAATGTACTGATCATACTAACCACTCCATCTCTCCCCTTTCTTTGTCGGTTATTATATGGAAATTCCTAGAAAAGGTAGATCGCATTTTTGAAATCAGATTTGAGGTAGACAATGTACTGCAAAAAGCTATACTGTGAGAATTTTTTAGGGGGAGCTGAGCCGGTCTGAAATATTATAGAGGGAGCTCAAGCTCCCCCGCTTCCTACGCCTATGTAGACTTGAGTTAGATCTATAAGAGAAAATATAATGATGACAAATGGGGAGATAAAGAGTAACCGAGATTTTTCTCGAATGCTACGCATGTTAGTATGTTTCACATAAGACAGCATCTTTATTTTCAGAAGAAAAAAAATAACTTCTTTGTTGTTTCATTGTTTGCTCAAAAAGATATTTTGAATTTAGAGGGGAAAAAAAACACGATTACATTCCGAATGAATTCTGTTACTTTTTGAAAAAAAAGTTACGTTTACGTGCTCTTTTGAACAAAACTGTGTTTTGGAATCAAACCCGGTTTAATTATTTAATATCTATATCGCTGAATCTTTGATGAGCACTGAACTTTAATGTCTTGTGCGTTAACCATTTTATCAGTCGTCATCTTTATTTATAGCAGAATCTTTATCCTATTATTTTTTTCATCTACGAATCCACGATTTGAATAATTTACGCTGTTATTACGTTAACTCACTTGTGTTCTTACAACTCCTCACTGTTTTATGGTATTTCATTAGTAAATTGTAACTGGAATACATTGCAAAGAGTCTAAAGTTTCCGCTTTTGAAAACTGCATATTTGAAAAAAAAATGTTTAAAAAAGTTTTGATGACTTTTTTGTTCTTCGGTTTTTAATTTAGCATGTTTCCTTTAGTTAAAAGCAATAATCAGCCTTTTTCATTCGTCATTCATTTTTATTTATCTTCGAGACTTAATATTAACAGAATACAATTTTTAAATATTAATAATGTAAAAAAGAAAGTAAACGTCAATCATTCAAGAAACCAGCATTGAATTAAGTATAGCACTAAAATCCTTTGTCCAACTCCAATCTTGTTGCGACTTCTGGATAAACGCAACGACACTTTCTGAAATTGACACCCTCTTTTCGACTTCATTTACTGTTTTACGCTGATCAATTACCCTGATTGAAACACATTTGATTTTCATATGATGTGTGAAAGTAATCATTATTAAATGACAAGAAAAAATTGTAACTTTGAAAAATGAAAAAAATGCTAATATTTTACTTTTAAGACCAAAAAAAATAAGAATTAAAAAAGAATTTAAATAAAAATGTGCTTAAAGCAAAATTTGCCGCCCCTGAAAATTTTGGCATCCTTAGGCCTATTGGGAAATTGGGCCCTGATGTCAATACCTTTCAGAAAAAACTAATTCCCACTACTGCATCACAAAAATCCATAGACATGGGAACCGGTTCGCTTTCGCTCCCTACCGAAGTTCGGAGGGGAAAATGATTCTCCCTAGGAGTAGACGCGGCAGACATTGTGAGGGCAAATACAGTAGAACCTCTCAATAAGGGACACTAAGGGGACCGAAAATTTTCACCCTTAAATAGAGGTGTCCCTTCTTCGGAGGTATATGAAATGATTAGATATTAATTCAGAATAATTTCGTAATAAAACATGAACTATTAACATTTAAGATAAAATGATAAAATGATTTATGTATACTGAATAAATTCAAAACCATTCAAATTTCAAAATTTATTCTTTAAATAATTAAAATTTAATCAAAAATTTGATTATCCTAAAGTTTTGGAAGATACATGAACTATTTTGAAGTAATTTCTTACATGAATTTATTTGATTTCATGCAATTTAAAATTCAATACAGTATAAATTTCAATCAGTGTTCACACCTCAAGTTTTTTTTCACAAAGCTATTCGTGGGCCGTTGACTATCCATCGGCTGTTAGCCTACTTGAATAAAGTGCTCAGAGAGAAAATGAACAGGCATATAAATTTTAGCAAGACTTTTAGAATACGTCAGTATACGTTCATGTCAACCTTTCTCCAATTGAGTTAAAGACTCAAATTCCAGTAAATTCAATACTTTGTATGCATTAATTTTTGTATGTTTTCTCTGTAACTGTCCCTTAAATAGAGTGTCCCTTATTCAGAGGCAAATACATGAAGCTCCCAATGACCAGAAAAAATGTCCCTTAAATAGAGGTGTCCCTTATTTGGAAATGTCCCATAGAGGAGGTACTACTGTATATTGGTGGTTGAACACCATTTGCTTCATTTCTCAGCTTTTTTCAGGTGGATGAAACTCAATCATGCCGACTTCGTGTTCAGCATTTAAGTGTACGAATAGAGCAAAGAAAGGAAGCAATGTATCTTTCTACAGATAAGAGTGAGTTTGTATTTAGAAGCGTGGAATTTAGTTTGAGCTACTATAAGGTTAAATAATCAACAGGAGTAAAAATATTGTAACGCATACTACTATTTGATAGGAAAAATAAAGGAGGGCTGACGAAACCGACTAAGGATAGTGTTAAAATTTGCTCAGAAACAGAAAAGTGTATCCGTAAGTATATTAACAAAGGTTTACCAAAAATGTGTGTGGTTAAAATAAGAACCAAAATTGTCAATTTAATGGTAGCCAATTTTACTTGCATTTCATTATTTAAAGAGATCAATCATGGCAATGATGATAAAGATAGGGAGCATACACTTCAACTAATAAAATTACTTGCAAACCAATATGTTAAAACTAGATGTCACCATATTTCTAAGAATCTCAATTGTAAGCGTAGTAGAATCAGACAAAAATTAACAAAAACTCTTTAATAACGATTAAATTATGCGTTAAGTGTAAAATAGCATAAATAAACTTATACCAAACAGCATTTTATTTTAATTTTGCTTGAAGTAAAACATGAACAATTACTAAGTTAACATATAAGCTGATTACGTATAGTTTTATGCAATTTACTAGCTTTTAGAACAATATAACGATAACTAATGCTTCAACTTTAAGTTTGAAAGATACTAGGAAACCATACGATAGTGTAATAACGAAAAAATATTGATGATTTAGTAGCAATGGAAAGAGCTAAGTACATCATGTGTCTAGATTCGTAAATTTTTTGCATTCGTGTCCCCGTAACCGAAATATGAAGTTTGTAGTTCTCTCGTAATTTTAAGAAAAGTTTAAATTTAGCAAGTTTCAGTGAGAAATGGATAACATTTTTCACACGCATGCAGGCAGATACCGCTCGAAAACTAAAGTCTTTTGTATTTTTAAGGACAAAAAACTTTTAGATCAATCAAAAAATAGCGTTGAAAAGTTGTCACCATTAAAACCTGCACGTAATAGAGAATTAATAGCAAATTTTCGTGTTTTATCAACAATTTAGTTGCAATTGTTACATATTATTTTATTTCATAATATTTGTTATTGATTCTGATCCGAAAGTGGATGTGAGATTTACAAATCTATGTACCTTATGCCATTTTTGTTCAATAAAAATATTTTGTAAATTTTACTTCTTGCAATTTAAAGTACATATTCTGTTTACGAGTAATTAAACATGTTATCATGACTTTAAAAGCCATTCAATATCAATTTTGATTTCTTAAATTTATAATTTATTACCAACCAAAAGTACATATAAATTTACCCATAAATTGCAAATTTTATGCAGTAAACTTCACAGATATATCCGAGTTAATTTAAAATCCCTTTATTTGAAAATATGCGAGAATTCACACAAAATACGAGATGCAGCGTAAAAAATCCTCGTAATGATTAAAACTGACTTATCCGTTACCCAAAAATTAATTTTTCGTTAAAGACAAAAGTATACTTTAATGTTTCGCATAATTCCGAATGACGAATGAGTTACAAATTAAGAAGATGCGAAATCTATTTTCTGTTTTGAAATTACCTCCAATAGTTAATTTCGAACAGAAAAATTATTTTGAGGATTTTTTTTTTCAAATTGAAAAAAAAAATCTTTCACTGAAAGTACTATTTTAAAACAGAAAAATCCCAGAAAATTGCGGAAAACGAACCGATAGTAAGCTTATGTGATGCGCGGTGTAAAGTTCTTGCCCTACCAATGGCGGACGATCGCTGGTTGAAAAGGAATCACTTTTCTACCACAGGATGATCCATCTAGTTAAGAGAGCGCGAGCGAACCGGTTTCCATGTCTATGCAAAAATCACTTGAAAGCTAAAATTTGACCATTTGTTGCTCTTCAACTACTTACATCCTGAGAAATGTTGAAAGAGCAAACCGGTCTTCAGCTTTGCATTTGCCTGAAGGGAGAGAGGGGTTCGGTTCTCGTGACAGCTATTAGCGCCTAATTACTCCCCTCTGTGTGAAGCTGTTTAGAGAGGGCACTTTATTCCCCCCCCCCTATAAACCGAGTGAAAATCCGCGCCATCTACATTTGAAAGTTGGCAAATGAAGATAGGAAAATTGTCCCTTAAACTGTTTATCTTGTTTGGCGGAAGCTTTTTGCTCACCAAGCAACCACTTCACTTTGAAAAGCTTCCCGCCAAACAAGCTAAATAATTTAAAAGATCTATCCATATTTCTGAGGAGTTGAAGGTGGGAGGAGGTTCTAATGGAAGTAGCTGTGATGAAAAAGGAGAAGAGGGAGGATGATAGTTTGGCAGGTACTTGGCGGGCAAACTAGATATCATAACTTTTTATGGCTGAGGGTTTTTGGGTTTAGGATGCAGGTTTTCTTTTTTTTGTGCGGAAAAGTTAAGGGTTTTCTTGGCGGGGAAATTTTTACAACAGGGTTGTTTTTGATGAGATATCACATCTTTTTGCATTGATATCATTACTTGTTTGTATTTTTAGAATTGAGAACTTCAAGTCAGAAAATGTTCAATTGAAACAACGCTGTTTTGTGTTTTTAAGGAACAATAATGGCTAGCCTAATTTTACGTCAAGTTATTTTCTGACTATTAAGATTCATTTTGCGAGAATTGGGCGGTTTAAATTTTATTGCAATTCTTGTATCCTCTCTGTTGCAAAGAAAACTTCTTCGATAATAAAATACTATATTTTAAATTATATTGTTTTCGAGTATTTTACAACTTCGCAATAAATTCTATTACAGTTTCTTTATTTGACAGATTATTCAACATTTTCATGAAGGTTTCTTTAAATGTTTTACAGTTTGAGGGCTATTTTAATCTAGCTTTTCACTTTTTTTGTTTAATTACATTTTTTCTTAAATCGTGGATTATTTTACGTTTTATGGGATAATTTTAATTGTTTGGTGATTTATCTTTTTTTTTTTTTGATAGAAGTCTTTGTCTTTTTAATACCTAGTTTTGTTTAAAAGTTCATTTAAAAAACGAAATAACGCATGTTATCACCAAGCAAAAAAAAGAAAAAAAAAAACTACGCCATTAAATATTTTAAATTTGAATGTGTCAGAAGATCTATACAACTTTACTCGATGTCAAATCGCGGATATCCCAAATTTGCCATAGCGAATGCGCATGTTGCGCGCGGACTAAGCTCATTAAAAGTCTTGCTTAAATTACTTGCAAAAATTTTTTCAGCTTACAAATTACTGCAAAGCACGGATATCCACACACGTATTTCATATATTTTCAATTCATTATGTGTTGTTTGTGAAAAATCCATTAATTTAGAAAATAAGCAAACCAATAAAAAAGTGCTATTTTTCGCTTTCAATTAAAAAGTTATATGTGCCGTATTCATATGCGTACAGTTTCATATAATTTGTCACGCAAAATATTGTAATGGTTTAACCCCAGTTTCGCGCTGACATTCAAAATTTCTTCCCTCCATAAATATATCAAAACTGAAAAACAGGGGGAAGGAAATTTCGTATCGGCAAAACTTTGGGGGGGGGGGGGGACAGCATTCTAATCTCATTCATTAATTTGTTTCTCTGCTTAGGTATAAACAAACAACATAGAATCTGAAAACAGAAAGCCCAATGAGCTAAGTCTGCGCGCATGCGCAGTCGCTGTGGAAAATTTGTGATATCCGCGATTTAACGTCTTGTTGCAACTGTTGGATATGTTTTAGTCTTGATTGAATTTCATTTTCTAAGACAATTTTGGAATAACTGTTCTAACCTAGATCTGTTCTAACCTTGCAATAGCAGTCCGAGATAAACAAACCCTATGATCTGAGAGTAAGTACATAAGAATTTAGGGAAAATTAGTGATTTTCAAACTTCAATTACTCCGGCCCATGATGTCCCTGGGGGTTGAATTTTCGTCTATGTACTCAATGGCCCCCCAAGAATATGTATACAAAAAATCATTACCGTAGCCCCCCGGGGGGCTGTGATAGAGCCCCGGGAAGGTACAATTTGGGGGGTAAAAACGAGGGGGGGGGGAGGGGGAGGGAGGTCAAATGGCACAAAAGGCACATCAGTAGAGCACAAGGAATGTGTGTGCGAAATTTCAGCTTGATTCCTTTTTTCGTCTGATCTGTAGCCCTGTCAAAGAAAGCGAAAACTTTTTTGAACAGCGATTTTATAACTTTAATAACTCCTCCCCCTGATGGTCCAGGGGATTGTATTTTGGTTTACGGCGTCAGGGGCCACTTGAGATTGAGTGTACCGAAAATTAACTCCGAGGGTCTTCATGGGGCTGAGATACAGAGGGGTGAAAAACCTAAAAAAAACCCAACTTTTTCTGTCGTGTAATCTTGGTCTTGATCGCTTTTATTTTCCTTCGTCTTTGACGGTGGATTTGCTTCTGTTGGCTGCTGACGTTTGGTTTCCTTGGCGGGGCGGGACGCTCCCGCGTCCCGTGATTTAGAAGAAACTCGGTTTCGAGAAATTTTTCATATTTTGACATATTAGCCAGTTTTAAGTTGTGTGCAACCTACTTTAAGTATTTTTAGAATCTGTCCGTGTGTCTGCGTCTACATGTATTTGATCGATTTAATGTGGGCACTGCAAATCAAAGCGTAAAACATAGAATTGGACGAAATTCGGTACATATTTGCTATCCCTATCGCTCCACGTGGAAAACATTGAAAGCTTACAGATACTGATGTTTTTTGTTCCAGTTAAAAAAGCTTCAGTTCGTCAGGAAGTTCATTCAATCTCATAAAAACTTTCCTGCTGAAAACAAGCATATTTCTGTCTGGGAAAGTAGTTATTTGTGTTAACTACTCATGTCTCTAAAATGAATAATATAAATATAGCTGAATAGTCCTAACTGCAGGGCATGAAACTTGTTAAAACTACTGTTAAAGCTAAAAGAAGAATTTGCTTCAAATCATATGGAATTTTCTTTGTCATGCTGGCATGGCGATGCGAAACACAATGATGACTACAACTATAATCTGTCGTGGCATTTTAAATCCTTGATTTTTTGTTATAAATTTTTTTAATTAATTTACTGTGGAAAATAAGTTTTGCAATAACTAATTCGTGGCGGAACCCTAATGTTCCACGGAACACACTTTGGGAATCGATGCAATAAAAAAAAAAGGTTCTTTAAACTACACTTACCTCTTTACCTTTTCCAGGGAAAAGCTCCAGAACCTCATTTCCGTAAAATCTTCAAAATTTGTCGACAAATGAGTTTTTTAAATTTTAATTTCGAAAATTTGAAGGGGGAGGAATAATTTATTTCGATCTTTTTTTTTTAATCGATCGGGGCCAGTCCTTGAAGTAGTTTCATTCCTTACCCAAATTCAGTAAATCTGGCCTATAATCGTTCTTTTAAGGCTTCAATTTCTAGAATATCCGCTGAGACCAATGTACCTTTTTTTCCCCTAACATCAGCAAAGAAAGTCTAAAATTGCGTTTTTAAAACTACAAGTGTCAAACTTTTTCCGGGGGAGAACTCCCGGACCCCACGACCCTTTCCTTCCTTCCCCTTCCCTATTAGGGATCTTTTTATCTTTCTTTTTAGTTTCATGTACTCCCTCTAAAGAAAATTCTTGTTGCGCCCTTGTTAGGAGAAAACCCTAAATTTAAAGTATTGGTACATATCTCACTTAAAGGAAAACCCTGCACTACTCTCCTAATACCATTCCCTCTCTTCAGGTCAATCAAAAAAAAAAAAAGATAGCAAGCAAAATATTTTATCCCCCCCCCACACACAAGGACAACTACTCCCCCTCCTCCAGAAAACACCCCGCAAAACGCCCAAATAAAAGTTTTAATGCACCTCTCGTGTGAACACGTATGCAAGAAAGTTTGTAATTTGTAATGAGCAATGACACATCATGAAAACCTTTTCGTTCCTCGCACCCCCCTTGTTATATATAAACTACAATTGGTAAATAAGTGCAGACATATCATGCGCCCCTCTGAAGTTCTAAGGTTTGCGCCCCTTTGAGGGGTCCAGTCCGGCCCTGATGAAGCTAAATTCGGCCCTACGTCAAACCCGAACACCTTTTTTTTATTACAGATATTTAAAAAAAAGATTCATCACTGAATATAATAGTTTTCCAACTTTGTTGCCCGTGTATGAGCTTCTCTTTGCTCCAGGAGAGCCTTGCACGTTTCTGCTTTATGTTTATCTTTGGTCTTCCTTCGCAGATCCACAATTAAAACTGCAGTTTATGAAACCGTCCAAGTGTAGTTGGCCTTAGCGTGGACAAGATAACTATACATTCTTGCCAACACTAATGGACGTACGAAGCATTTTTCAACGATTATTTTGGACGATTTATTTTTGGGCTCATCACTGCCAGGTGTTACAATTTTTCTACCTCGTTTACTTAGGTTACTTTTTAGTTGGTCAGTTCTACTGTATTCCTTTAAAATCTTACATACCATAGATTTTAAAACGTTCATTTGAATTGAGTTGGATAGTTTTTTTCCAACTTTAACAAATGATACAATATATAACTTCGTTTTTCTTCTATTTATCACCTTGGCGACCCATTTTGAGCAATAAAAGGGTTTTAAAAGAGCGTAAAGTTATCCGTGCGCCAAGCTCCATACTTGTGACAAACGATCGGTTAATAGGTATGCAAATATTTTCGCTACTTTTTAAAATTCACATTGAACAAATATATTATTCTAATTTTTTGACCCATAGAAAAAATCTATTTTTCCAATGTGTTAATGATCTAGAAGTTATTAAAATAATGTCCGAAAAGTTGTTTAAATTGATTTACGCAATCATGAATAACTAGTTTTACTCTTTTTAGTTTGCAGGCGTTCATTTTTCTCGGCTAAGGGACAAGTTTTGTTCAAACAGTTCTAATATTCTATTTATTTGAATGTGGGTTATAGTCTCTCAGTTGGTTTATTTTTGAATGAAATAATACATTTATAGCAAACAAAAAATATTCTTATTCAAATTAGTTATTTCTTTCTTTTTCCAAAAATACAGTTCACGAGCAAGAGCTGATGCGAAATATAAGGACTGGCAACAGTGTTTAATCGGAGAATGAATAAAACATTTGAAATGTTAATCTAAATCTTTTTCAAATTTTTTAAAGATACGGAGACGTTTAGAAATACGAAATTAACAGCTGATTTGAGTGCAAAAACTTTTGAATTTGTCAGAAGAGAATTAAAGCTTTTATTTTTTATTATTTATAACTTTTGTTATACTTGCTGTGTTTGGGTGGATGGAATAAGCTTTTAATTTGTTGCAAAAAAAAAAAAAAAAGGAATAATAAGGAGGCATGAATTTGTGGATTTTGGGCTTTTGAAAATTTTCAAATATAAGTTTGACTTTTCTAGATTCAAGTCCTTAGTTTAAAAGCGCTTTCAAAAGCATTTTTTCACCATATACGATATGTTTCTAAAATTTAATTTACAGAGTTCTAATTCATAAGAAAGCAGTTATATTATTTTAGAATGTTTCAAATCTATTTTAAACATTAAAAAATATGGGTCTCCTTCAAGACTGAATGAAAAATGCAACTCACCGCTTTTTACGAGATGATTCGCTGTAACCTTTTATCCTAAAATTCATGAGTGTTCTGCCAATAATTAAAAAGATATCTTTGCCTTTTTAGAGATGTTTTTCAGTCTGAAATCTTTCTCTATCTGCCCCTCTAACCTGAAATTACCTCCGAGGAAATCATTGAATGTGAGAATAATAAAAGAAAAACCTCGCCAACGAAAAGTCATTGACTATTTTACAGAGAAAAAAGAAAACCTGAACTAGAGAGTGAGAAGATATAAAAAAAAAACCCTCGCCAACGAAAAGTTTTTCTTTTGTTTTTTTACAGAGAAAAAAGAATACCTATTATCTCTGTACATTTGGTTGCGGGAAAAAAAAAGTACACTAACTAGTTGCAATCAACGTTTTCTTATATGGATCGTCGGACACTTGAAAGAAGTATAGTCAAGAAGCTTAGAAACGTGACTGATTACCCATTATTAGCCTTTTCCCTTGGAAATAGTAATGCCATACTATAATTTAGAAAGGCAAAACATTTTCAATCTTAATATTGAAAAAAGAGTTGATTAGCCTTATTTTTTTTCTTGACCTTCTAGCCTAATGTTATGGTTCTGAAGCACTGAAGAACACTATGATCAGGAAGCGAAAAATAATTATATAGTAATACAGCGGCGCACCCAAAACTGTTTTCTGTGTGTGGGGGGGGGGGGGAGAAGCTGAAAGTTCGGGGAAGATTTGCTGCGTGAATTTAGCTGTTCTTAGTGAAAATTCAGCTTCTCCCCCCCCCCCCTGCTCTGCCATCTTGAATATGTGGACTGACTTTTTCTTTTTTTTTTTTTTTTTTTTTAATGCGTGAAGTAATGTAAAAATTTTTTATCAAAATTTTTAATTTAAAATCAACATTGAATTTATAAAATGTCAGAGAGAAGCGAAATAATAAAGAAAGGAGAAAAAGTGACAACCAGTGTATTTATATATATTAACTGCGTTCCCCTGCGCGCGTTTAAATAAGAAATCTTTTTTCTTTTTTTCAATCAAAATTTTTCGATTTAATTTCAAGAAAATGGTAAAAGTGATATAATTTTTTAAAATGAACACTATACTATTGCATTAAAACACTGCCCTATTTTTCTGATATACCATTAATTTATTAATTAGAAGAAGCATGCAAACCATGAATTAATCTATACATATCTATCTATACATATAATAAAATAAGATGTTTGTGTGTGTGTGTGTGGCGCGCATCTCGGGAAAACGGTAAGGCCTAGAAAGATGAAATTTGGTATACAGGTGTAGTTTTTGCTGAAGTTGTGCACCTCGGGCTTCGATTTTTGATATTTTAATTAGAAAAAAAGTTATTTAATGTTTTATGTGATTTTTAGCACTTTTTAGCACTTTTAACCTCACAGACCCCGAACCAATCACGCCAGACAAATATTTTTGGTACTATAGTGTCGGAAATTTAATTTTAAATATGATGAACAAAAAAATTTTGAAGATAGAGCAATTTTTGTATTTTTTATGAATTTTTGAAAAAAACCTTTAACTTGCATGTTTTTCTGGGTTTTATTTCTTTCTAATATCATCCTGCGAGAAGTATCAAAGCCTCATTTCTGAAATTTAAGTTGGTAATAGTAAAAACATTTCGCCCTCTTCAGAAGAAAAAAGTTCTTAAAAATACGCAATAGTTTTTTTTTTTACAATTTTTTTAATGCTGAACACATCATGTCCTTTCACGCATCAGTCCAAAAAAGCGTTCTTCAATCTTTTATGCCTGTGACGTCACTACTTGGGTTTCGATTCGATATTTACGATGGAATCTTAATCGCAAGCAATGTTAATCTTTTTTTTTTACTATAAGCTTACTTCTACATTTTCTGACGTGATGATCACGTGTTTTTTCGGCAGCGCTTGCTTTTTTTCTTTCCTTTTTTTTTTTGTTTTATTTAGGGATTGCATTTATTTCTTTTTCCACCCCCCCCCCAAGCTGGACCTTTCGCTGTATCTATATTACGTTACATTTCATAGTTGTGCGCATTAATTCAATAAAAACAGCGAGATTTTTTTTTATCTTTGTCAAACGCTACTTTTTGCACACTACGGGGAATTTGAGCTTTTTTTTTTTTTTTTTTTTGCTCAACTTAAATAAAAAAAAGCGGTTTTTTGAGTGTTCTTTGTTTTTATTAGGAAATGGGTGAGGAGGTCAAATAAATAGAGATGGATAAGAAAATGTAGAGATAGATTGTAAAGGTAGATAGCCGCCGAAGGCGGCAATCTTGGCTTAAAAATGTGAATGGCACAAAAAAAAGATAGAGATGGATTGATTAATACTGGTGCCAAATTTATTTAAACAACCGCCGAAGGCGGCAAACTTGAAGTAAAAACGTAAATGACAAGTTAGCCAAACAGCCGCTGTAGGTGGCTGCTTGCACATTGGATGTCAATGTCCCCCTCCCTCCCCCACATACACCATGACTTTGAAAAAACAATGCTTTCACATAAAAGTGGAAGTGCATTTTGTTATTTTTCGACCAAATTTGTATGAAGAGTACGTCGTTTGTGTCTCCCCTCCCCCTCCTTTAAAAATATTCCAAACGACGAAACTGGAGACAGATCTAGAAAATATTTTATTCAAATTATTAATGATATAGATAGATATAGATTGATTGACACCGCCACGAAATTTATTTAAGCAGCCGCCGAAGGCGGCACCCCTGGCGTAAAAAGGCGAATGGCGTAGAAAGGCGGACCAGCTGGTCGCCGCAGGCGGCTAGTAATAAAATAAGATGTTTGTGTGTGTGTGTGTGTGGCTTGAATCTCGGGAGAACGGTAAGGCCTAGAAAAATGAAATTTGGTATACAGGTGCAGTTTTTGCTGAAGATGTGCACCTCGGGCTTCAATTTTTGATATTTTAATTAGAAAAAAAGTTATTTGATGTTTTATGTGATTTTTAGCACTTTTAACCTCACAGACCCCGAACCAACCACGCCATACGAATAGATTTTGTACTATAGTGTAGGAAATTTAATTTTAAATATGATAAATGAAAAAATTTTGAGGGTAGAGCAATTTTTGTATTTTTTATAGATTTTTGAAAAAACCTTTAATTTGCATTTTTTGGGGGGGATTAGTTTTTTTCGAAACCCATCCTGCGAAAAGTATTGAACCCTCAATTCTAAAATTTTAGTTGGTAACAATAAAAACATTCTGCCCCCTTCAGAAGAAAAAAGTTTTTAAAAATACGCAATGTTTTTTTTTTTTTTTTTTACAATTTTTTTAATGCAGAACGCAACGCGAGCTGTTCGCTTGCCGGCTGAGTTCCAAACTTACCTCATCACGTGATCCAACTGAAATCGTTTGCGTTCTCTTCACCTTTTTTTAAAAATTATTTTACAAGCGTTACTTTTTGCCGCACTACGGGGAACATAGAGCCTTTTCTTTTTCTTTGCAGGCTATTTTGATTAAATGAATAAAGCCCGCGATTTTTTGCATGATCTGTGTTTTTGTTACGGATTGGCGGTTAGGTTAGGTAGATACAGAGATAGAGATTGAGTGGACAAAAAATGTTTTTTTTTTTTTTCGAATTAATACTTATATAAATAAAAAAAGATTGTTACTGTCAGAGGTAGATATGCATAGATCGTATAGATAGACAGATAGATAGATAGACAAATATAGAGGTTGATATAGTAGATCGACAGTAAGAAAGAGACATGCCCGTCATTTAAAAAACTTCGACGGGATGTCAAAGCCCCCCCCCCCCCACACACACCATTACTTTGAAAAAACAATGTTTTCACATAAAAGTGAGTGTGCTGTTTGTTATTTTTCGACAAAATTTGCATGAAGGGTACGCCGTTTGTGTCTCCCCTCCTCTCCTTTAAAAGTATTCCAAACGACGGAACTGGAGATAGGTCTAGAAAATATTTTATTCAAACTACTAATGATATAGATAGATATAGATTGATTGATAGCGCCACGGAATTTATTTAAGCAGCCGCCGAAGGCGGCAACATTTACGTAAAAAGGCGAATGATAATATTCATACATAAAGAAAAGCATTGATTAATACCGTCGCTAAATTGTCTAAGCAGCCGCAGAAGGCGGCAACCTTGGCGCAAAAAGGCGAATGGTGCAAAAAGGTGGACCAGCTGGTCGCCGAAGGCGACTAGTAAGAAAGAATACATGTAATATTTTAAACTGCAGTTCAATTTGTATTGGCGTATTATTTTCAGAAAAGTTTCAAAAGCAAAAAAAATAGATTGCAACAATTATAAAAGTATCTTTAAAATACAAGCAATTAATAAATTTCAGAGTAAATTACTACCTTAAAAACTTGGTTTGAAATAGTAAGATATTGAAAACGTTTCGTCGTACATTAAGAACAAAACCTCTTTCTTCAGACAAAAACTTAAAATTTTTCATTTCATTATTATCAGCACAATAAGCAAAATGTAAAAACGTTAAAATTTATATTTACTTTTTCACATCAAAACACTGACTTATTTTACTGATTTATTATTAGTTCAGCCATTTCCAGAAGTGTACATGCTTTGAATTGATAAGGAAAAAAATGTAACGTTTAAAACTGCAGCTCTATTTGTAGTACTTGCTTAAAAAATTTCAAAGACATTTAAGAAATTAAAAATGGACTGTAGCAAGTACAAAAGTATCTTTAAAAGCCAAATACATAAATTTCTGATCAAATTATAACCGTGAAAACACAGTTTGAAATAGTAATTCATGAACAGAGTGGGTTCTTTGAAATTAAACAAGAAAAACACCCCGTCCCCCATTTTAAACAAAAATTCAAATTTTTTGTTTCATTATACTCAGCATGGCAAGCAAATGTTAACTATGGTAATTTTTTATTTATATTTATTTTATCTTAAGACATTGACCTATTTCACTGATAAAATATTAATTCATACATTTCGAAAAGCAAATAGACAATGAACTAATTAAGTAAAATAAATTTAGCATTTTAAACTACAGCTCTATTTCTACTGAATAATAATTTTCCAAAACTTTAATAAGCAAAAAATAGATTCGAGCAAAAATAAAAGATTTTTTTTTTAAACACAAAAAATTACCATTTGTTGCCTCGCGTTTTAACTTCTTTTTGAAAGACGAAATTTAGTTTCCGCACACCTTTTTCTTGTAAAACGGAAATCAAGTCTTGTACGTTTAAGGGATTATCCTGCTGACTATTTAAATTAGCTAAACCATTGAATTCACTTTCATACATTGCGTTTCGGAGTCATTTTTTTACTCTTTGCAGATTGGAAAATGACCGTTCAGCAATACTAGTGTTCCAAAAATTTTCAGAAGGATAAATATAATTTTATACATACCCTTTGAGCATAAATTTAGGGCATCTAGTGCAATTTTGGGCAAAGTGTCAGCACTCCATTGACAATTTTTTTTTAATTCTATAGTTGAAATTCTGTTGAAAGAGCACAAGGGCTTACTGCCTCTATATAATTTTCGTGTGTTATCCTGATATTTGTGAAGTGCTCCATTTTCTCCTTGGCTACATCTTTTCCATCTGGAAAAAGACTAATTTTTCAAAATGGTTTTATGCTTTAAAAATCTAAAACAAACAAATAAATTTTTGAACATGAACAATTCAAATTCAAAACCGTTGCATATATGCAATTAAAGGCGTTAGTCACGTTAAATAATGTCTTAAATAGAATCGCATGCTTCGATTTTCTAAAGTCATGAGTATTTAATTTTTATATGAAGGGTTGCCTTGAATCCAGAAACACATGTATGCACTCCCCCCCCCCCCGAATAGCTTTTTTGGCGTTGTTTTGCCAAATTGTAGATGGCACGTTTATTCATTGCCATTTAAAAACTGAAATGCATAAAAAGTTCAAGAAAAATTGTCGTTAATGGGAAATAAATTTTCTTCGAGTCCTTACGTGGTGAAAGCGTATCCAGCTCAACATGGAAAGGGGAGGGGGAGGATAGGTCCGTCTTTTGAGCAATCCGGGGTGGGTCAATAGCCCTCCCCCCTACGATTTTGGAAACAATGCATTTATGAACTTGTGTATATTTGTTGTTTTTGCCTTAAAAATGTATTAGTTACTGTTTGCCCCTCCCCCCTCACTGGAAAACCTCAACATGATATACCAGGAGGAGGAACTTTTCAAAATTTAAAACTTTTTCACGGTGTATGGGCAGCCTATTTGTATGTAATAATGCACTTTTTCAAAAGAAAAACCCTTTTTGCGGGAAATTTGTGGAAAAGAGCAGTGTGTTTGGCGCTGTATTACCTTGCGTTAAACTCATAGCGGTGTCGCGATGACCCCAACAAAACACCAAGAACCAAACTCATCGAAAAATTTAGAATTAAAGCAATTGTCTATAAATAAATATTTTTTTTCTTTATACATTTTTCATTTCGAAAAGGGTGGGGAGAAGCTGTCCTCCCTTGCCCTCCTCTAGATACGCCCATGTTACGCAGGATAGCCACTGCAGCAGAATTCCATCACAGTTGAACCCGTTGGGTTCAAGGTTAAAATGGACACGCAATGGTTCTAAAGTTTAATTACATTTCCCCTTTTTCTTGCTCGAAATCGTTGGAAGAAATATAAACAACTGTTGGAAGAAATATAAACAACAAAAACGCATTAAACTTTTTTTCAATTTGCAAAGTTTCGGAAAACTAGCCATCCGAACACGCTCACTAGTTTTCTGTGGGAGGCCTCAAAATTCGTTTCTTCTTTCTTTTTCATCTTACTGATAACAGGTCATTGCTTAGTTTTGATTTTGTTGAAGGGAAAAGGAGATTTTTTGTGTCTGTTGTTTTATGACGCATGTAAAAAATGCTCATTTTCTTTGTGTGAAATTATAGACAAAAATTATATCATTTCCTGTTGACTGTTTCTACGCCTTCAAGTAAAAGAAGTTTCAGCAAATAAAAGATGTTAAAAATTACTTGAAAAATAATATGACACAAGAAAGGCTTTCAGATTTAGCCACCATCTCTATTGAATCCAAAATCTGAAAAAAATTAATTTCACCGAAATTAAAGACTTATTTGCTTCTTTCCCAATCAGAAAGCCAGAAAAAGTCTTTTGTAGTCAATTAGTAGGTAATCTTCGAAAAAGTACTGATTTATATATATACCTTATGTTTCACAATATTTCTGCTTTAGTACAGTGGCCGCCGCTTATATGAATCACGTTTTTTCTGAACAGTTTAGATTCCTTAAAGCGGCAAATTCAATAGAGCTGGATTTTGTCCTGTTTTTGACAATTTTATTCATTAAAGCGGTTGATTCAATTTACCACCGATTCAATTAATCGGCCTCCATTGTACTTCTTTTTTTTTATTAGATTGTATTTTCTGTGTAAATTCTGTTAGACTGTATTTCTGATTATTAAATGCAAATTTTTACTTCAAAGTTCAAAGTAATATTTTTATGTTTATTATTTTGTTAAAATATTTTGTCCCTCTTATAACCTATTAGCTCGCCAAGATTTGAAGTAATTTTACTTTATTACCCATTTTTATTAATGTCTTATGTTTTACTTGTTTTTACTCCTATAAGGGGATGAGTTTATAACGTCAAAATTAAGTAGTAATCAAAATATAAAAAAATCTGAAGGGGGTGGCACATTAGGTCTTCGTACGCGGGTGGTCCACGCGTTAGGATCACCGCTGAGTACATAACACAAATGATGCTACACTGCAAAAAATAATTGTTGTTTTTACAGTAACATACTAGATTGCGCAAAACGATGCGCAAATGGTGTTTCTTTTCATACGGGAAGTTTCAAAGAGAAACTAACGAATTCAAGATATCGACTGCCTTTTTTGTTGATTTTTTGTTGACTGAGGCAGGACAGCTAATCAATTATTCAAGTAAAAGGTAAGTACCAGTTATATTTATTCATTCCCTTTCCTTAAAATGTAGGTCTTTTTTTTTTTCATCTGAAATGTGTGTTAAATAACCGCGTTTATTTTGACATCCTAATTTGTATCCCAACACTCGTTAATGTTGGCCTTGAAATTTGTTTTAGTTGCGAAGTTGTAGCGATTGCTTTAGAGCAAAAATCCGAGTAATTGTTGTGATTTTGAACATTTTATACCACGTATGATAGTTTTGAAACATTTTCGGAAACTCTGATTAGATTTAAAAAGGTGTCGATTTCTTTCTTTATCGTATTTAAAATTAATTGAACATTCGACTTTGTTTACGATTATATTTTATGTATATAAGATTTCAGTACTTAACATTTAAATCCATATGTTTTCTAGTAAATTTTTAACGTATCTCGATTAGCTTCTTTCTGGTTTTTTTTTCGTATGTTCAATTCTTTAATAATTTGTATTTGACCATTTAACGATAAACTTTACAATAACAAGCTTCAAATAGCGTCAGTAACTTTTATATACTGTACATTATTCGATGATTGAAAAATAAATAAGCAAGTAAAAAAATAAAACGTGATCGAGAGACATGCAAAGAATATCAAGTTTACACACATTGTTTGTATGTGTTCTGCTGAATAATTTGTTCAGCAAACTCTGGAAATATAAAGCTCTGAAGTTTGAACGACTCTAAATACTCTGACCTCTGGAGGCAGCCTATATACTACATATTCATCAAAATTAAAATTATAAAAAAGAATCATCAATGAAGCACTCAAAATAATAATAATAATAATAATAAATAAATAAATAAATAAATAACTAATAAAAAATAAGCATCTGAAGATACAAACACGAAAAGCTTGTCTTTTGATTAAAAGCTTCATATTTGCGTCAGCAGGAAATCAAACTTTTACTTCAAGTTTAATGCACTAGAACTATTAAAACTCCTGAACATAAAAATACTTTTAGAAACTATAGTTAGAGAAACCCGATGGGAGGTCGAAAAAGGTCTCCATGACCTCCCAAAAATTGCCGAAAAGGGCAAATTTTGTCTGATGATTCGACAAATTTGGTGACATGATTGCAACGTTTCAATTTTTGAATGCTCGAGTGTCCCATTTCATTAGATGCAACCGTATTTTAATCTGGGCAAACAGTGAGTTTCATTTGAAAAATTGACATTTTTCCGCCCTTCCAAAAAGTTTCATTCTGGATATATTTTAGAATTTCAAACTTTTTGTCCCTGATCTGGCAGTGTTCCGTCTCGTCAAAATTACAGCTTATTAATTTAAAGTCGAATCTTTACATAATTATGCATTTTTTGTCATATTTTTATTCGTCTTGAAGGGCATACTTATTTAGAAAAGTAGATTCTCCTTTTTTAGAACTACAGTAAAACCTCAGATTTATTTATTAATTTTTTCTTTCGCGCTCGCGAACCAGTGAGTTTCTGTTTTTTTTTCTCTCTCTCTCTCTCTCTCTCTCTTCGCACTCTTAACTTGTGCACCTTCGGTATCAAACCTGTGCGCTTTTTTTTTTGTTGAACTTTTTACGCTTCCGATGGGAGTCTACGTTGCCATCCCCCCCCCCTTGGGGGATCCAGTCCGCCCCTGCCCGTGGGTCAGATGAGACCCGCAGGGCCATAAAAGTTACAAGGGCTAGCTCAATCCTTTGATCTTTCCCTTCCACCGCCGAAAGGACAGCGAGAGTAGAAAACTCGTTTTTGACGTCATCGGGTACACTCCGCGGGACTAGGGGTCTTACGCGGGACAATCCAGTGTGTGTGTGCCCAAAGAACTGCTGTATGCCTTAGCTAAAATACAATTTAAAAATTTGTTCTCTGTACAAGGGTTGTTAAAGAAGCAGTTGAAGGGGCCCAGGCCAATCCCAGACAAGGTTAAAAATCACTTATTATGAATAAGGATATGAATATTGTTTTCAAGGTTTGATTTTAATTTGGAAATGTCTCATAACATTTGACTAGGGTTTCTTCAGAAATATGCTCCTGCGCTAGATCAGTTGCAGGTCATTTTTCCTCCACGTTATGCTAAAGTAGACATTAAAGGTCACATTTTTTAGAATCGAAAATATTTGTGTGTAATTATATTTGAAAGTATTGAAAATGCCTTCACGTGCTGATGGCCTAGTACTGAAAAGTTCTGGAAACTTAAGCTTTCCCTCAAAATTTTCAAAGAGCTCAAAACACATCAAAAAATTGAGAATACAACCTTCTTTTCTGTTTTTAAATGCTTTTTTTTTATGGAATACTAAATTTGAAGCTGCTTCAATAAATAATTGGAGGAAGAATTTTAAAAAGTTAAGATAAAGAGCTAGGCAAATTTCATAAAATGTGGTGTATGAAGTTATTTTTTAATGCAGGATTTGGTTCAACCCTGTCACATTGCAAGTTAATGATATTTAATAAGTTTATTAACGGCACTGTGAGACCGTAATAAGTTTCCTTCAACCGTAAAATTACAATATCTAGATGTAATGCATGAAATTTCTTTGTAAATATTATTCAATAGATTTAACTAAACAATTTCTTGAACACTGTATCCCCATGCTTGAAATAATTAATAATTCGCATGTAAAATGAGCACTGTATCGTGATTATTTCAATCGTGTATCTATTTTTGTAGGAGCTTTTCTTTTCTTTTTTTTTTTTTTTTTTTTTGTGATCATTTAAAGCTTTCAAATCAGATACATTAGTGTTTTTGTGATTGTACAAAAGCTTGGCCATTTACCGTATTACCCCACATTATCCGGCATGCCGCAAAATTTGGGGGTTACCAGATTTTCAATAACACTTGCCTGGTCCTTTCCGGCATGCCGGAAAAATCGAGGTTAGGAAAAAAATAATAATAATATAAAAAATATATGATCAGCTTAAAAATGAATATGAATTCTTTTCATATCTTATTGATATTAAAAAACAGTTTAATTTTGTGAAAATATTTACTAACAATGCCATTTGTTATTTTAACAAGAAAAATATTGTTTGATAACAAATAATTTTATAAAAATTAAATTGAAACTATGTAAGCAAACATTTAAGCAGTAAGAGTCCGCCCCTAAACCAGTGCTAAATAATTTATCATAGCTCTTCAATAAATAAAAATTAAACTTACCTCTCTGAAAGGAACCTAAAATATTTTTATGTAAAAAAAATATGAATAAATCGCAGTAACGATGATTGTTTCTGAACTGATTACTTTATTGGCATGTAATTAAATCCATTAGTTATGTCCTATCATAAATAGCACGCACATGTTATATGAAATGCACATTTATTTTGAAAAAAGGTTACTTTCGCGATTTATTTATTTTTTTACTTACAGTGGTTTGACTTTTGATTGGACCGGAACGGGAAAATTTACTTTTGTTTTAATGCGAAATAAACCCCGAATTATCCGGCATGCCGGACAATTCGAATTTCTCGGCGTGCTGGTCAACCTCGCTTTTTTCCGGCATGCCGAATAATGCGGAGTAGTACGGTAATTGTTCTTCTGTATTGGAAGACTAATTTCCTGACCCATATAAAAAAGCTGTTGAACTTTTTTCTCGCGTAAGAACATTTGGAAGAATCCGATATTTGAACGAAAAACTTTCTGATTACAAAAGGTACGCCGACATTTTTTTTTAATGGACTTTATCACAGAAGAAAACTTTGTAGAATATTCCGAAAGATTTCAATTAATTACTGTAACGTAATGTTTTGTAGAATTCAGACATGAAGAAATTTTTCAGTCTACAAATAAGTTAGCTTTATAAATTTGGCGATAATCATTGAAACTTTAAACTTGGTTTACGTTGCTAAATTTCAATACGTTATTTATAAATTGAAGTGAATAAAATGTTGATTAATAATTTCAGTAAACGCCCATTAATCTGGGAAAACCATTTAAATGTACATACGGTATAAATGAAGAACACGTTAATACAATAATGTATTCTTGTAAGGCTGTATTTTTATTTTTTTAATTTTCTTTAATGCAGCTTTATATTTCATTCTCTTGAATTCAAAATACAACTTTTACTGTGTTCAAGTATTTTACTTATGTACATTGATTGAATTTAAAGGTTGTTTTGTTTAAGTCGTTTTAAACAATCTAGATGACCTGGATCCTATATTAGTCCAGGTTAATGAGGTTCTACTTCAGTTTTCAAAAACAACGTTTGTTAAGATTCTTGTTCAGAGTTATAGTTACTTCGTAAAAAATAATTTTCTCTAAAACATATCGGCAGTATTTAGATTCAAATGGTATCGCGAAATTCAAATATGTTTTAATTATTCCTTATATCAATCTTATCTCTTTCATTTTATTTGAGACAAGATTGAAATAACAATGTTATTAATATTATTTAAAGCCTAAACTGACAAAATTATGTACACACGAGAGGAAACTTGACAAGCACAGTAAATTATTTTCATTTCTTTATAAGCTCAATTTTATTGTGCGAAATTTCCGCTTTCTACCCCTTTAAATCAGGAATATTGGCTAAAGAATATCCAAAACTACACAAGAGAAACTAAAAATTTGTATTGTAGATTTTAATCAGGTTTACTGTTTTTCGTATCGCTTATTAACTTGTCGATGGGACTCAAAGCATTTACCCTTGTATTTCATTCCTTTTTGAAGCTTAACCCTCAAGAAATAACATAAAAACGGGAAAAGAGTGAGGAATTACGCACGCACGCACAACACAAATGTCCCAGATCGAGTGTACCTAGTGACGTCACTGGCACTTTCCCCCTCCGTTCCTACTTTCGAGGCGCTAAGACCTAGCCCTTCCTCTTCTATGGCTCTGTGAGACCCGTAGTTATTGTTTGAAATGTGACTTGAATGAGATTTTTAGTTACTGGAGGCTCAACCTACAGTCCGTGGTTCATTATGAGTCCCGCGAAACTGATGTTTGTGGATTGTTCACATATTCAACGTTGCAAATCGAATACAAATGCACTAATCTTGATTTTTTTTTTTTTTTTTTGAATGGAAGGGGAACTTGATTGAAAGTGTTAGCCGGTTTAACCCTATCTATGACCCGCGGGTAATGTGTGGCCCGTGAAGCTGATCCACGAGGCGCATTGTTATTACTTAAAAACGGACTTGATTGAGATAGATCTTAGTTGCGGATGTCCAACCTACGGTCCGCAGGCCATATGGGGCTTGTGAAGCTGATCCTTGTTTCCTGCTGTTATGTTAAATTTTTAAATTCGAAAACTATGTGAAGCTTGACAACGGAGAGTTAACGGATGGCCTTGAAGCGGAAACATCATTCGATCATTCGTGATAGGTTGTTTGTTATTATATGGTAATAGATACGATCTGCGAGCAGTTTACGCAACCGACTTGAATATTGTTTTTTAACGGTTGAAAACACACACTGAGCAACAACTGAATATACCAATTTTGACTCCATTAACTGCTTCATAAAACCGCAATGTCTAAAATTTCCCATGTTAAAACATAAAAGTTAGAAAATTCATTGAAAAAAATCCGCGTAAACGTGCCCCGGTCTACCCTACTAGAAGCCCTGGTAGGCGCAGCATGATTTAGAAAAACTTTTTAATGAAAACCTACTTAAGACCTTATCTTTAATTGAGTTTTACTCAAAACTTGAAAAAGTCTACTTACATCCCTTTGCTTCTCACTGCCTCATTTGAAGTATATAGAAATTAATATCGCATTTCGCATCATATGGGAAGTCCATATCAAGTCACGATATCATATTTCACTATATCACTAGCGCAGTCAGAAGTAACTTCTGAGGGGGAGGGGGGTGTTGATCGAAAAAACCTTATGGAGGGGATCTTTTTGATCAAAAGTACCTTCTGGATGGTTTTTTCTGATGAAAAATACCTTTTGAAGGGGATTTTTTGATCAAAAATACCTTCTGATGGGGTTTTTTTTTGATCAAAACAGCCCTTTCATATGCATAAACTACTTTAATAGAATTTGCATTTATGTTAAAGTCAATGGCTCGGGGAACCCCCCCCCCCCCCAAAAAAAAAAAAACGTCTTTCTCTGCTCCACTGCACTATATATTTTTTTAATTTTCAAAGTGAGCTTGATAGAAAATAAAAAACACCTTCTCGGAGTTTAAAAAAAAAGGCAGGTCGGCTCCACCTTTTCCCACTCACAGAGAATTTCAAATGATTTTTCCCAGCTTTACTTTAAGGTCCTTCAGCCACAAGTAATGTTAGAGATTCAATCTTGAGCTTATATCAGCTTTAACTTGATGCAGCAGAATAATTGTGTTAAATAAAAGAATATTGTTTATGCATTTTTTTCTAATTTAAAAACTTAGAAACATCTTCATCTTTTTTCCCCTTAACAACATTATCTTTTCCTCATGGACACAATTAAGAAAAGTTTAAGGAGAGGCATATGGTGTTGAAGAAAAAAAAATAGTACAAGTAGCTTGCTCATGATTTTTAGGAAATATAGAAATTACTTGTGTCCACGTTTGATAGAAAAATAAACATATATATTTCCCCCCAATAGCACAGGAAAAAAAATCAAGAAAAAAAAAGTACTTGTGGGAATTTTTTCGATATTCATTGGATATTTTAACGTGCTTTAGAATCATGTTTAATTCATTTCTAAAAAGAATTAACCAACAATAAATCTCTACAACCAGTGTGCTACAAAACCAGAAATTACATGGACACACATACACGGAATTTTTTAGTCGGTTTCAGAGCTTTTCTAATAATAACAATAGCAATATTTTACCTGGAACAATTGATTTTTAACATAATGTTGAAACGTAAGAACCCTTAAAATGATACCTAAGAAAAATCTTCAATATTAGTTGTTGCGAAGTTATGGATGATTATGTCGGGGGTAGCAGTAGGGAAGACCAGGGATAGTTGCGACATTTTTTAGTTTAAAAAAGGGTAAAACATGGGATATCGGCTTATTACAGAAAGCATGAACGAATGAGTTCTAAGAAAAGATCTGCGTAATAACTAATACCGCATTGCCCATTACACCAGCAGGGGCAAGTTGTGACAGTAAAAAACGAACTGAATCTAAGACTTTTTGTTCAAAACAATCAGTTTCTTCCGTAATTTATATAAAGAGTACAATATTTTAATGTTTACAAGCGTTTAGAAAAGTTGTATCCCCAAATGGAGCTAAAATGTGTTAACTTTTAACCTAAACCAAAATTAAGAGCTTAAATGAAACAAAAACTTCTTATTTCATTTGGTCTTATTCTTCATCAGGGCAGGCGCTAGTAACTGAAGTTTGAAATAATGAATTTTGAAAGTGCCACCCGTCCACTTAATTATAACAGTTTTCAAAAATTCAAATGTATTCTCATAGAATACTGCAATTAGAGCAGCGAAAAAAAAAAGAAAGAAAAAAAAGAGAAAGAACCAAAAGCTTTGACTAATTTAAGTTAAAAATCTGTAAATGGACTGCAACAGTGTCTCAAAAACTGTAATTTGATTATCATCCACAACTTGAGGTTAGGATCACAAAACACGATCTACTCGTAGCATTGCAAAAACTAGGGGCGTGTTTTACGGTCGAAATTTGGGATGAAAATATTAAAGCAACAGACAATTAAAAGGAAAACAGAACGTATTTTTTATTGCGAGTTTCAGTTTGGTTTACGCAAATGCTTAAAATTTAGTTTCCAGTAAAACTTTAAACTACGTTTTTCATATCCAAACACAGGTACACACTTTAATTTTAAACTATCCTTTTTAACACAAAGATGGTTCCTCTTCTCAGAGCTGGATGTTTAATTTTTCTGAGGCGGGGTTAAGATTTGAAACTGTTGTCCTTGCCCATCTCATTACAATTCTATGTATCATAAATAAAGAAACAGGGATACTAATTATAATTTTATAGTCGACCCGTGCGGAACTCCGCACTGTGCTTCGAATCGTTTCATAAGGCATTTCGCTCTTTAAAAATTTCAAAGGAAGAACATTATGAAGAAGAACCGAAAAAAGTAAGCGCAGAAGAGAAGGCATGTAATTTAAAGACATCAGCAACAAAACCTCGTTAAATACAACGTTATACGTAGTGACTCGTGAAAAAGCAATAATTGTGCATGTGAAAAAACACGTTGTGGCAAATACAGTCCTGCCCATGTGAGCATCTGACGGGAAAAAAAGGAACATTAAAGAGATATTTATTGGCACGGATTAGAATTGGCGCCATTCTGATTAACAGCCCGACACCCCGACAAACCCAGCAACTGCGTCTTCTTTTTCGAAAGCTATTCATTGAAGGAATGCGTAGTAAAAAACGCAAAAAAGCTTTTTGCTGAAAAAAAAAATAAATAATATCATGCTTCTATGTTTTGTAATTAACCAGCATGATACGATTTAAAATTATTCGTAAAGCATGGAATTTGATAAAGAATGACGAAGATTTCACGTAGCGATTGAAACAAACATTCTAGAGAAGTAATACATTAGATTGAAAATAAGTGTTTTTACCTTTGAATATTGAACTATTTCGCATATAAGGTTGATTTAACCGTTACGGCTTAAATTCCCGCACATGTTTCTCTTTTAATCGAACACTTAAAATTAAAAACCAAAACCAGTTGAACTGAGTCCGTTTTTTAAGTGTCATTTTTCGAACGTAGACAAAATGTTTTTTTTTTTCAGCAGAAAGCAGAGGAGTAGAAAATGATTTCTTACTAATGAAGTTGATAATAATTTTAATGTTTTATATCGTATTCGCGCGAATAAAAAAAAAATAAAGGTTTACTGGGTGAAACTCGTAGTTTTAATTTGGCGTAGTATTTTTTCATTTGTACAAAAGGTCGAACACTGCTATTAGAAACATCTACATTTCAGCATGCAATGAAAATGTTTTTCTGCAGAAAAAGGATTTCCTTGAGGTAAATCTAATATTTTTTTATGCTTACATTATGCTGAGTGGTCTGGATGTAGTTAAAACTTTAAAAAAAAAAGGCAGATCACCCTTCGATTAACAGTCAACTTATCCGAATGATAACTGTAGCCTGCATAAAGGAGTCGAAACACCAAGTAGCATTCTCACTGCATTTATTTTATTACGTGTGTATGTTATGAGTGCATATAATGCGTAATATTAATGTAAATTTGATATTTACATTAATATTACGGATTTTGTCTGATAACCCAAGCTTGCTCGAAGTTCAAATAGTTTATTGCCGAACGCTCTACCGAAAAAAACTTATCAATTTAACCGAACAACAAAGTTCAGTGCTTTTAAGCTTTATTAAAATACAAACACACACACACACACACACACACACACATGCACGCACGCACAGGCTATTATTATTATTATTATTATTATTATTATTTTTTGCCAAAAGCGACGTAAAAAATTGGAAAATTGTATTAGAACTTTGCTTTAAAAAAAATATGCATAAGAACTTCAAGCTGCATCAAGGTTTTGAAACAGCAAGACGCGTTTCCAAAAACTTAATTTTTCGACCGTAAGTCTATTTTTTGTCATTAGTCAGCCTGACAAGTTTTAAGAGGGGAATAATATATGAGAGGGGAATAATATATAATATTAGATATTAAAGAGAAATGTTTTAATTTTTGCAAAATTTTTACAATTTGATTCTACATGCTTCTTGAAGAGTTATAACATAGATGGCAGCACGTGTTCATCATTTAACAGCACGGTTAAAATACAAAATAATTTGAAATAAGCTCTTTTTTAAGCGTAGCTTTTCGAATGCAGTAGAAATGTGATAGGCTATTTGTTTTTTACAAAAAGAAGAAAAAAAAATTAGTTTAGCCTTCAAATTCAGGTAGTATTTTTTTTTATTTGTAAAAAGAGTCAAAAACTCATTAGAAGAATCTTTATTTCAATATACGATTTATTATTTTTTATGAACAAAAAACAATTCCATTGTTGTCTGAAATCTTAAACTTGTTACTTATATTTTCGCTTACATTATGCTTTAATTTTCTTACCAGAGCCAAAGCTTAAAACGAAAAAAAAAAAAAAAACGTACAATTCAGAAGTAATTTAGCACAAAGTCACTTCAAGTTTTCATATCAGCAAGGAGCGTTTCCTTCTCATTTATTCTATTTCTTCATAGTTGTTATTCACTTAAGCAAGTGTTCATGTAATGCGCGATATTTCTCTAACTTTTTTTGTTGCAGAGTGTCCGGACGTGGGCCCGAACACGCATTCTCCTGGTTACGAAGAGAACGCCCTGCCGATCAAGCTATTCAGCTCTGTCGGTCATAGCGCAAATTAAAGTTATAAGTTTAACCGAAAACCTCATTCTGGTTCTTTAAAACAGGTTTTTCGGCTGAAAAAAAAAACAATTTTTAGACCGTGGGTCTATTTTTCGTCAGTAGCCAGCACCATAAGCTTTAAAATAAGGCGTAAATCAAAGAAATTAATCAAGAATTGAGGAAAATCTGGCGTAGAAACCAAAAACAGGCTACAGAAATAATATATAAGGATTATTTTTTTTTCTGAACAAAAAACAATTCTATTGTAGTCTGAAATCTTAAACCTGCTACTTATATTTTCGCTTACGTTATGCTCTATTTTTCTTTCCAATGCCAAAGCTTAAAAAAAAAAAAAAAAAAAAACACGTGCAATTTTAGCACAAAATCACTATGTGTTTTCATATCAGCAAGGAGCTTATCCTTCTCATTTATTCTATTCTACTCCCTCATAGTTGTTATTCATTTAATTCAGTGTTCATGTAATGCGCGATATTTCTCTAATTTTTTTGTTGCAGATTGTCCGGACGTGGGCCCGAACACGTAATCTCCCTGTTACGAAGAGAATGCTCTGCCAATCAAGCTACTCAGCTCTGTCGGTCATAGCGCAAATTAAAGTTATAAGTTTGACCGAAAACCTTATTCTGGTTCTTTAAAACAGGTTTTTCGGCTAAAAGAAACAATTTTTAGACCTTGGGTCTATTTTTCGTCAGTAGCCAGCACCTTAAGCTATAAAATTAGCCGTAAATCAAAGAAATCGATCAAGAATTGAGGGAAATTTGGCGTAGAAACCAAAAACAGGCTACAGAAATAATATATAAGGATTACACATTTATGTAATTTTCATTCATACAGGTGAATGAGTAGGGTAATGGCACCAGTAACAGACAAGGGTGCAGTGACAGACAGTCGTAGTTTAGATTTAAATAATAAGAACTTTAGGCGGGTAAAAGTGATGTTGTTGTGGCTCATGAATACGGTGCAACCAGCAAGTGTTATTAGGTTGAATTGTATGAGAAAGTTGGTATTTACAAGGCATTGATGGAAAATTATGAGCAGCCATCACGAGGTAAACTGATTTTTAATGTTCATTTAAATTAAAAATGGCTTTAGTTCTAAAAATAAAGAACTTTTACACCTTTTCAAGAGAAAAGGGGAATTCTATTCATCATTCATCCTTTCCTCATCCTATTTGGATATCATCAGATTTTTTGGTGTCTGTTACTGGGGATCAGACCTTTTTTCAAAATTGAGCAAATAAAAATAGAATTAACTAATTCAGAAGATCCAGAAGCAGCCAAACATTTGATGAGATATAGTTGCATAAGAGAAAAATAGTTTTATAAGTCTAAATACATTAAAAGACTTTGAAAATTGAGCTAACCTGAGGGCGATGTCTTAAGCATGTCTGTTACTGGTGCCGTTACCATAAATGTGCACATTTTCTAAAAATTTCATTTATTCTACGTTTAACACGTACATATAGAATAGGCAGGGCCTGATTACGCTATAAGCCAAGTAAGCTATGTACTAGGGCCCCTCACTTTTTAAGGGCAACAGATGGCTGAAATTGCTTAAGTTCTAGTTGATTATTGACAAGGAAAAGAATGAAAATTAGAGATTTTCTCTTTTATTTAATTCACTTTTCATCTGTTCACTCAAGGTGTAGGGCGTGGGGTGCTCTGCACCCAGACCCCGCAGTGCAGGGAGGTCCACGTCTTTAAGGGGCTCAACGGCACAAGAAATTGATTGAGCAGCTCCCTTGAAGTCGGCACTTCTGGTTCGCATTGAGGATTCTCTCTCTCTTCCTTCTAGCTCTATTTTAAATAATTATCAATCATAAGTTACATTTTTGAGTTATAATTTAACTTAGCTAGAAATTAAGTTTCTAATGATAGAAAATGTAAAATTGATGCATAGGACATACCTACTATTTTTATTTAATTTATACAATCAAGGATAAAAACATGTTTCTGCAGCTTAAATAAATTGTACCAATGAAGCTCTACTGAGATTAAAAAAAAAAAAAAATCATGTCAAAAAGTAAACAAAAACTAAAGAATAAATGAAGTACTTGAATAATCGAGTAAAAAAGTTACAAAGTTTTTTTTACAAAGCGTTCCAGTTTCTTATGTTATTAATAAAAGTTGAGGCTCATAACACAAAAACAATAAGCCTTTTTAAAAATAAATATGCAATATAAAAATATATTTGATACTGAAATTCATACAAATTTAACTAATCAAAAGCATGAGAAGTTTAATGCTACACTGTAAAAAAAAAAAAAAAAAAAAAAAAATCCAGAAACGTCTCGAAATATATGGAAGCAGCTGCGGTTCATGAATTTTTCAAAAATATTTCCGGATATTTTGAATTCCTTTTTCTGTGGTTGAAAAGATTTTTTTTTTTGAGTAATTCGGAACCCTATTTCCAAATTTTCAAAACGGTTCTGTGTATTTCGGAAACTTCTTTCGGATTCCTTTTTCTGTCATTTTCAAAAGATTTTCTGAATATTTGTGCAGCTGCGTATCATGAATTTTTTAAAAGCAATACCGAGTGTTTGAAAATCTTTTTTCTGTGATTTTTTAAAAAATATATATAAAACTTAACTATAATGTTGCATTCTATATCAGTTTAAAATGGTTCTTTTACATCTAAAAGCAATAAAGCTGTTAATCAAGCTTTATTGGAAGTCATTTGTGGCTTTCCTTTCTTTCTTTTTTACTTATTTATTTATTTATTTTTTATCCATTCTACGTAATATTCTGTGTGATTTTGATTTACAAGTGCAAACGAAAGTTTGACATGATGAATGAGCGGATGAACGTAACTGCATTATTGTATTGCATTTTTATAGAAAACTGGGTTACTGTCTAAAGGTATAAATATTTGAAAACTAGCAGTACACACATGCACGGCGATGACCGTGCTAAGAAGTTAAAGGAAGTCCGTTGAACAAAAAAATCCACGCCCCCGCCCCCTTCTGATGTAAAATGATAATTTTTCTTCAACTAAAACGCGTACACACTTATTCAAAAAATATATTCAAGTCTCTTTGGAATTAAAAACCATTCACCGAAATACATAAAAATATTCACAGTAGCTTTAAAACTCAAAATAATCATTCAACTACATAGTTCTTCGCTTAACGCGCCAAGCAACCGCACTACTGTAACTCTGCCCTTTAGTGAGTGAATCGTTTTTTCCCCCCTGCAATTTAAAGTGTTTTGCCATATAAATAATGCCAGAAACGTTACAGACAACAATCACAATTGAATAATACAACAAATTAAATTATTTAACAACAAATTAAATTATTTATTTAGATAAGTAACTATCTTCAACTATAAGAAGAAAGCACACACAAACGTTGAAGAAATAAGAAAAACAAAAACCAGTAGAAAAATCCTACAAAATCAAACTATGTACTTGAACATTAAAAAAAAAAAACGCATTTAAAAATCTGTTCGCTGATCACAACAGCAAAGCATGGGCATGGTTGCTCTCAGCTATCGACACTAGCCGCTAGTGCCCTCTCGAAGAGTTAACTTACCCCGCCATCTATTAGGAATTCATATAAGTAAACTTACCCCGGCATCTTTTAGGAATTCATAGAATTAAACAATTAATTAAACATTTAATTTGCAATTACAGCGGATGCCGATTAATTGAATCAGTGGTTAATTGAATCAGCTGCTTTAATGAATCAAATTGTCAAAAACAGAATAAAATCTAGCTATATTGAATTAGCCGCTTTATTGAATTAGCCGCTTCATTGAATCAGTCGCTTTATGGAATCAAAATTGTTTATAACAAATGTGATTCATATAAGCGGCGGCCACTGCACAAATATTTCGGTCAATCTGATTAAAAAAAAAACAGCCTGTAGCCTTCCTCAATAAATGGACTCTGCGACACAAAAATAATTTTTCAATTCGAACCAGTAGTTCCTGAAATTAGCGCTTTTAAACAAACAAACTCTTCAGCTTTATAAAATAAGGAAAAAAAATAAATAAATTTTCACGTTTTCATAGCATTTTTTATTGCTGCTACTCACCTATTCGTCATAGCGGGATGTTATATAGCCTATAGCCTTCCTCAATGAATGGACTATTCAACACAAAAATAATTTTTCAATTCAAACTAGTAGTTCCTTAGATTAGCACGGTCAAACAAATAAAATTCTTCAGCTTTAAATTATAAGTTATTCAATAAGAAAAATAAGACAATGATGCGTAAAAGTATTTTTTTTTTTTTACAAATTAATTTTTGGCATTGTTGAGGATTTTCTCTGAAAATATCCTCGAGATTTGCCTCATGGATGACTCGAACCTACGCCCACTGGATCGCGAAGCCCGAACTTTCAGGTCGAGCCATCGTAGCTACGCATATTCTGCGTTCCAAGTATTTTATATTATAATATAAATTTTCCCGTTTACATAGCATTTTTTTATTTTGCCTCTGTACTCCTATTAGTCATAGCGTGATGTTATATAGCCTATATAGCCTTCCTCAATGAATGGACTATTCAGCACAGAAAGAATTTTTCAATTCAAACCAGTAGTTCCTGAGATTAGCGCGTTCAAACAAACAAACTCTACAGCTTTATGTTATTAGTATAGATGAATGAATAAATAAATAATTCATTAAAAACGAATACTGTTACTTTTTTCAATTACTAGTTAACATTAGCATCCTCACACTTTTAATGAATTATATGAAATTTTGTTGAAGTTTAAAAATATGTATATCTAATAATATGAATTATTTATGTATTTGTATCACACAAATACTGAAGTATCTCCTAATTTTATACAGACCTAACGCATTTTTTAAACAATGAACACCAGTTTGAGCTTTAAAAAACATTCATACAATATTACAGCTTAAAGGACAAAGTTAGGAACATACCGACGTCTTGAACACATAATAATAATTTACATTTATCTTTATTATAGCCCAGTGGTTAGGGAGTTGAATACGCAAGTAATCGGTGAAAAGTTGGAAATTGCTTTAATCTACGCCGCATGGGTCTGGAATAACCATACTAAATTTTCCTCCTTCTACTATGTGAGCTTTAGTTGTTATGCCCAAAAAACACCTGTTTTTCATAAATATAATAATATCTCAAAAATAACTCTTGCAATGGCCATATATATATATGAACAGAATAGTTGTAGATATTAAAATTCTAAATAAAATGAGTACCTACAATGTATATCTTTGATTAACACTAAGCGCACAACTTAATTTCGAAAGTTAGGCTCAAATCAAAAATCAAGAGCTTCAAGCCAAAACGTACCTTACCCACTCCCACTGGCCCTCTCCGAGACTCCGTGGAATAGAAGGTCGTAGCAGGCGGAACAGGACTTCTCCGCCGCAAGTTTTATCCGCCTTTTGTCCCGCATAGGACTTCGCCGCTGCTCTGATATCCCCCCTTTGCCTTACACAGGACAAATCCGCCGTGCCATTTTCAAGGGTAAAAAGGGGTTACTGGTTTAAAATTTTCATTCTTAGCAACACATCATCTTTTGGCGACAAACAGTCCAGGGGGTCCGGACCCCTCCCATAGTTCTTGCTTTTTTTCCCGATTGATTACGATTCTATGTATTTAGTATGTAGATTAATTTCAAACAAAGGTGACAATTAGTTCAGTTCTAATAAGTGAAAAAAGAAAATCCTCATGTTAAAAGATTTTAAAAAGTGTTGTGTACTTTTCCTATAACAAGCAGGATTATAAATACACTGTAATATTCATGTTTTATGTTTTGTAATTACAGATTAATATGAGATTTTCTAAACTTGAATCCATTTTTTAATAATGAGAAAAATAAAACCGTAAATTATTTGCTTTCTGGTTTTTTTATTTAAGTATATTTCATTAAATTATGCTAATTTTTTACTCAATAGTTTATTTTTACTGTTTTTTCGTTCTCAGAAATCGATAAAATCAAGTCAATATATTTGAAATTGATGGCGAATTGGGGTATGATATGAGAATGAGGCTTTCGACCTTGGACCCTCCCCTTGGAAAATTTCTTTGTGCGCCACTGCTGGGTGCAAAATCTCTGACAAATAAATAAATAAATGCATTTATTTTAATAATTTCATTTTATTTATTTATTTTAGAAATCTATATGATCAATCAAAATTGATTTCATTTCCACATTCTTTTTTTTCTTTTCTTTTTCGCAAGGATAGTTTATTTAAATAGAGAGATATATTTCTGCTTTTCGTGGAGCAAATACAGCAAATGACGTAAGTATTAAACAAGCAAAAAAAAAAAAAAAAATTGTGAATCCCATATTACTTTTTTGTACGTCGAGTAAATAATTGTTTTATTTTTATTAACCCAAAAGAATAGGTGCATGAACCCATATGTGCTCATTAGGAGTAATACTTTTTAAATGCATATTTTTTTTAGAAACTCATAAAATATTTTTATTATGAGTATGGTACTTTCAAATTAAAAAAAATCGGATGTTTTTGTAGGTGTATGAGATATGAAATTGAAACAATAATAACAGTAATAATAATAACAATAATAATAATAATGACCATTACAAACAAATATAGTAATGCTCAGCAGGGGAAAAAAATACAGAAAAAAATTCCGATCTATGCAGGATTTAAGAAGCGGTTCCTCATTTTTGAAACAAGGATGAATGAGAATGAAGAATACAAGAATGGGCCAACGATAGACAATCGTGCTTTTACAAAGATTTAGAATTTTTTCTGACGATTCAGTATTTAAAAAAAAAAAAACTTATCGAACTCGCGGGGTTTCTGTAGTTGGACACAAGTATCTAGGACTTGTCATTATGCATTCTATATATACTATTCAATGCTCCAATCCCTTTATTCTCCGAATAAACATCCCATCCCTACAGATTATAGGAAATAGCTTAGGAACAACAAGGTCAAATGTAGGAGAAAGTCGAAGGAGCATTCGCGATTGATCACAGGTGATCACTATACGTGATAACCAGGGATGTGGAGTCGGAGTCGGACTGATTTTAGGGTAAAGGAGTAGGAGTCGTTAGAAAACATGCCGACTCCGGGTATCTTTTTTTCTTTCCTTTTCACTGACTCTCCTTGCATTTTTTAAAAACTGACTACCAATTGGTTCGATTACATGTATAAAAAGATACTAATGAGAAAATAATTGCCATTATGGCAATCAGCTAGCTTGAGTGCTTACCGAACTTTCTGTAGCCATCTCCTAGTTGGCTTGCTTTTTAACTGAACTAATAGCAACTGTCAGCAAACGGTTTTGTTGCCTAACATTTTCAAGTAATCACTTTCAAATAAAAATAGAAATACAGTGTTTTGTGCGATCTCAGTTATAAAACAGTAAAAGAAATGTAACAAATTAATAAGTCAAAGCCCATAGCTAAGGTTGAAACTTTTAAGAGTGATCGGCAAATTCAAAGAAGTTCTGGCGCGAAAGCACGAATCCAAAAGATCCGATGAAATAATTTAATGTTTTTTTCTTTATTAAGACTATTTCTGTAAGCTTGGTTCTCACTAAAAAGTATGGAACAAAATAAGTGTAAATGATTTCTTGATTACAACACTCAATAATTGCAGTTAATCTTAAAATCTTCATATTAAGGTTGATTCTAAAGCAGCCAATAAAATTTAAATTAAAAATTTAGCGAAGAAGAAATATAGGTATAGTAAAAGCTATTCGTACAAATTTGTATACGGCCGCATTTTGTGTAAAATTAGCTCCTGATGTATATGTGCCCTATTTTCGTTGAAATTTTATTGAATAAATATAATTTAAAATATATTCGCGAAAATTTTCAGAATTAAAAGTATTTATATTTTTTATGAACTCTGAAATTAACTTTGGGTGTCATCTACCAGATATGTGCAACCCGGGGCAAACCACCCCTCTCAAGAACTTGGATTTAGAAAAAAAGCTTTTTTTTCTCTCAAGTTACAGCTTTCAAAAATTGAAAGCGCACGATTTGATTAATATCCATTTGTTAAACATTAAAGGCGGCAAATTACAGGTAATCCTTTTCAATTTTTTTAAAAGGGATTTTTAAGTCATTTTATTTTTTAACTCGTAACTATTGGAAAATTTGATTTTTGAATTGAATTTCTAACGTTGTATGCGTCTTGGGTTTACAATAAAAAACAAAATGCGAAATTTTCATAAAAAGTAATTAATATTTCAATCTCTGTTTAGAGGTTTTCCCCGTTCCCTTGAAGGGAGAGAGGGAGTTGAAAAAATACAATTAAAACTTTTCTTAAAAAGTCCGGAGTCGGACGTTTCAAAATCCGGGAGTCGAGGTAGGAGTCGGCCATTTTCCTTCCGACTCCGCAGCTCTGGGATAACTATTTTCAGTAAAATTGTATTTTGTAAGAGAACATCAAACATGAATAATCTTCTTTACTATAATAATAAAGTTGAAAGTTTGTGTCTCTGGATGTCTGTATTATGTGCATTGCGCCTATATCGTTCGACCGATTTTCATGAAATTTGGTACAGAATTAGTTTGTGGCATTGATGTGAGCACCTCGAAGCGATTTTTCGAAAGATTTTGTCCTTTTTCTATTCCAACTTTAACACAACATTTTTATCAATAATTTAATTGAATAAAAGAAGATTGTTGGAATATTTTTGGACAATTGATTTTTTTTTTTGTACATCATTGCTGAGAAAGTGACATACGTTAATTTGTTCTCACAAACTACAAATGCATAAAAGATTCCATATTCTAATAAAAAAACACTCTGGAGGGTTTTTTTTTTGCATGCAACGCATTATGAACATGAGAAATTCTTGACTTAAACATGGAATTCAAATTCTCTTAGAACGTAAAAAAACGAAGAAGTCAGAAAAACACAGGATGTTGCGTAAATCAATTTTAACTTAACCAATTTTTCCTCGCCAAATATTGCACCCTCCCTGCTCAATCGGCGGAGTTGTCCTGTCAATCACGACAAGTCCATCAAGTCAGAAAAACACAGGATGTTGCGTAAATCAATTTTAACTTCGCCAATTTTTAATCGCCAAATATTGCACCCTCCCTGCTCAATCGGCGGAGTTGTCCTGTCCTACGAAAACGGCGGGAAAATACGCGGCGGAGATGTCTCATGGGGGGGATGGCAGAGATAAACTTTGCGGCGGAGATGTCTCGTGCCCGTAGCAGGGCAGGTTGTCATAGGAAAGCACATGGCGGTGTTTTCCTACCTACGGAAGCAGCTCTATACTAGATGTTGCTGAAAACAATTTATTTCATTACAATAAAACAAAGAAAGGAAAAATGATCCTATCTTCATACAGAACTCATTTTAGTTCTTAAAAGGAAACGCAAAAATACTGATAGGTTAATTTCAAGTAGATTTATCCAGAGAAAATGACTGATTTTGAGTGACATAATTTGAATTAAGAAATTAGTATTATGTTCAAGGTAAAAAGTTTTCTAGTTCGCGTTTCTTGAAGTAAATCCTTCTTTTAATTTACCCAATTTGAAGAAAACTTAATGAATAACATTAAATGTTTTGCTGTGAGACACGGTACTATATAGCTCAATCAATTATTACGTGAGTGAGCTATTTGGGAAAAACATGACTAACTTGTGCGTAATTCGCGATAGATTATATACGGAAGGTGACGTGATTGAAGTCAAAGAACGTAGATTTCAAAAATTTGTTAAAGGCAGCAGCTATAAAATACTATCATGTCAAATTCAGCGAGAAAATTTATGTTGTTTTCCATCACCAACCCACGCACTGCTCAACTTTCGTGTGTTTTCAAATGTTTTAGTCACGCTCAGCAGTAATTTTAGGTGACCACGTGTATACTATATATTGTTTGTAACTTTTTATATATGCTGTCTTTCTCTATTATAACCTTTGTTCTCCAAGTTATCGTAATTACTTATTTTTATTTCCTTTTACAAAAAAATAAAAGTACTGTATTCGCGAAAAAATTTTCACTGAAAAATCGACCTTAATTTCCATTTTACTCACCCCCGAATGAATATTGAGTTTTTTTTCTACTCGACCACACGTGGATAAGTGCCTAAGAACGTAAAGACACGCGAAATATCCGTAATGACGATTCCCGAGTTAATTACAACGAATTTTCTCGTGACGTCAATATGTGCGGATGTGCGTATGTATGTCACATAACTCAAGAACTCTAAGTCCTAGAAAGTTGAAATTTGGTAGGTAGACTCCTAGTGGGGTCTAGTTGTGACTCCCCTTTTGGTTGCATTCGGATGTTTCTAAAGGGGTGTTTTTCCCCTTTTTGGGGGGAAATCATTGCTAATTTCGATGTAAACTCAAGTGGTGTTATAATTTTGCGGACGCTTGGCGATATATCGCCAGTCTTTTGGTCGCCAAGTTTTGTCGCCAACTTCGCGACAAATTTGGCGGGTTTTTTAAATTTTAATCTGTTTTATTTTGGCCACTGTTGGTGATATTTAGAGAGTAAACTATTGAATCACATTAAAATTGCCAGTGATGGGGAAATGACATTAAACTGAAGTAAAAGGAAGTCATGTGATGCACACATCAACTCGTTTCTATAATCACATGTCTAATACTTTTCTAATTACTCTTAACTGTATGTAAATTTGAAGAAATCACTGATGAAATGAAAAAGTTGAACGTTAATGGAAATAGGTGTGAAATTTTTATTTATTCTCTATTGTTTGTTAAAAAGATGAATATTTTTTAATTAGTTACTGCTGATCTAGCAAAAAATATCTTAAACTAGAAACGAATGTTATTTCATTATACATACTCTTAGAAACGATTTTGGCATTTCTAAAGTTATTGTTTTATAATAATTTTTGCTAATTCTTTAGTTTATGGTTTAAGTGTATGAATTTTTAAAGCTTTTCGGCTATGATTCGAAAACTACTTAAAGTTGCTGATGAGTGAATTAATTTTTTGCTTTCTGTTTTAATATTTGCTGTTTTACTCTGTTAATAGGAAAAAAATAACTTTTTTAAGTCCAAATGATTGCTATTTGCACTTTGAATTCTTGTTGTAATAATACAATATATATTTTTTTATTTAATACTAATCTATTATTTTTAATGCGCATGTCTTTAAAACATTGAATTTGTAATATTTTATGCTCAGATTTCCGAAACTGCATCTCATATAATACCATGTGTCACAGCAAAACATTTACTATTATACATTAAGTATTTAAACTGTTTAAATTAAAAAAAAAAGATTTACTTCAAGAAGCGATCTGGAAAACGTTTTCTTAACAAAAAAACTAATTTTCTAATTCAAATTATGTCACTCAAAATCAGTCATTTTCTCTAGATAATTCTACTTGAAATTTATAAACATATCAGTATTTTTGCGTTTCCTTTGGAGAAATAAAATGACTTTTACATGAAATACACCGCCAGCTCAGTCATTTCCAGCCGAGGACTGCAGTTTCGTGCTTATTAGCACTCATCAGCCCGGCATAGGAAAGTGACTGAGCTGGAGATGGAAAACATCTTAAGGAAGCCAAGAGTGCACAACAAACTGGTAGCTAATATAGAATTAGCGCAGACCAGACGAGTGACCGAATCAATGGTTCGGTTCAACTCGAGGATTGAAGGCAAAGGCATGGTATATTCAATAAATTACCGCCCAATAGCCAGGGTTAAAGCAGAATTACATGAAATACACCGCCAGCTCAGTCATTTCCAGCCGAGGACTGCAGTTTCGTGCTTATTAGCACTCATCAGCCCGGCATAGGAAAGTGACTGAGCTGGAGATAAAAAACCTCTTAAGGAAGCCAAGAGTGCCAAACAAACTGGTAGCTAATATAGAATTAGCACTGACCAGACGAGTGACTGAAACAATGATTGGCTTCCTTAAGAGGTTTTCCATCTCCAGCTCAATCACTTTCCTATGCCGGGCTGATGAGTGCTAATAAGCACGAAACTGCAGTCCTCGGCTGGAAATGACTGAACTGGCGGTGTATTTCATGTAATTCTGCTTTAGCCCTGGCTATTGGGCGGTAATATATTGAATATACCATGCCTTTGCCTTCAATCCTCGAGTTGAACCGAACCATTGATTCGGTCACTCGTCTGGTCTGCGCTAATTCTATATTAGCTACCAGTTTGTTGTGCACTCTTGGCTTCCTTAAGAGGTTTTCCATCTCCAGCTCAGTCACTTTCCTATGCCGGGCTGATGAGTGCTAATAAGCACGAAACTGCAGTCCTCGGCTGGAAATGACTGAGCTGGCGGTGTATTTCATGTAATTCTGCTTTAGCCCTGGCTATTGGGCGGTAATTTATTGAATATACCATGCCTTTGCCTTCAATCACTCGAGTTGAATCGAACCGTTGATTCGGTCACTCGTCTGGTCTGCGCTAATTCTATATTAGCTACCAGTTTGTTGTGCACTCTTGGCTTCCTTAAGAGGTTTTCCATCTCCAGCTCAGTCACTTTCCTATGCCGGGCTGATGAGTGCTAATAAGCACGAAACTGCAGTCCTCGGCTGGAAATGACTGAGCTGGCGGTGTATTTCATGTAAATCTGCTTTAGCCCTGGCTATTGGGCGGTAATTTATTGAATATACCATGCCTTTGCCTTCAATCACTCGAGTTGAACCGAACCATTGATTCGGTCACTCGTCTGGTCTGCGCTAATTCTATATTAGCTACCAGTTTGTTATGCACTCTTGGCTTCCTTAAGAGGTTTTCCATCTCCAGCTCAGTCACTTTCCTATGCCGGGCTGATGAGTGCTAATAAGCACGAAACTGCAGTCCTCGGCTGGAAATGACTGAGCTGGCGGTGTATTTCATGTAATTCTGCTTTAGCCCTGGCTATTGGGCGGTAATTTATTGAATATACCATGCCTTTGCCTTCAATCCTCGAGTTGAACCGAACCATTGATTCGGTCACTCGTCTGGTCTGCGCTAATTCTATATTAGCTACCAGTTTGTTGTGCACTCTTGGCTTCCTTAAGAGGTTTTCCATCTCCAGCTCAGTCACTTTCCTATGCCGGGCTGATGAGTGCTAATAAGCACGAAACTGCGGTCCTCGGCTGGAAATGACTGAGCTGGCGGTGTATTTCATGTAATTCTGCTTTAGCCCTGGCTATTGGGCGGTAATTTATTGAATATACCATGCCTTTGCCTTCAATCACTCGAGTTGAACCGAACCATTGATTCGGTCACTCGTCTGGTCTGCGCTAATTCTATATTAGCTACCAGTTTGTTGTGCACTCTTGGCTTCCTTAAGAGGTTTTCCATCTCCAGCTCAGTCACTTTCCTATGCCGGGCTGATGAGTGCTAATAAGCACGAAACTGCAGTCCTCGGCTGGAAATGACTGAGCTGGCGGTGTATTTCATGTAATTCTGCTTTAACCCTGGCTATTGGGCGGTAATTTATTGAATATACCATGCCTTTGCCTTCAATCCTCGAGTTGAACCGAACCATTGATTCGGTCACTCGTCTGGTCTGCGCTAATTCTATATTAGCTACCAGTTTGTTGTGCACTCTTGGCTTCCTTAAGAGGTTTTCCATCTCCAGCTCAGTCACTTTCCTATGCCGGGCTGATGAGTGCTAATAAGCACGAAACTGCAGTCCTCGGCTGGAAATGACTGAGCTGGCGGTGTATTTCATGTAATTCTGCTTTAACCCTGGCTATTGGGCGTTAATTTATTGAATATACCATGCCTTTGCCTTCAATCCTCGAGTTGAACCGAACCATTGATTCGGTCACTCGTCTGGTCTGCGCTAATTCTATATTAGCTACCAGTTTGTTGTGCACTCTTGGCTTCCTTAAGAGGTTTTCCATCTCCAGCTCAGTCACTTTCCTATGCCGGGCTGATGAGTGCTAATAAGCACGAAACTGCAGTCCTCGGCTGGAAATGACTGAGCTGGCGGTGTATTTCATGTAATTCTGCTTTAACCCTGGCTATTGGGCGGTAATTTATTGAATATACCATGCCTTTGCCTTCAATCCTCGAGTTGAACCGAACCATTGATTCGGTCACTCGTCTGGTCTGCGCTAATTCTATATTAGCTACCAGTTTGTTGTGCACTCTTGACTTCCTTAAGAGGTTTTCCATCTCCAGCTCAGTCACTTTCCTATGCCGGGCTGATGAGTGCTAATAAGCACGAAACTGCAGTCCTCGGCTGGAAATGACTGAGCTGGCGGTGTATTTCATGTAATTCTGCTTTAGCCCTGGCTATTGGGCGGTAATTTATTGAATATAAAATGACTTTTGTATAAAGATTGGATCCTTTTTCATTTCTTTGTAATATTGTAATGAAATAAATTGTTTTCTGCAACATCTAGAATTTCAACTTGCTGATTAAGTACCTGTGAAGCTGTTTGCGTAGGTAGGAAAGCACCACCATGTGGTTTAGTGTAACGGCCTTCTATTCCACGGGGTGTCGGGGAGTGTCAGTGGGAGTGGAAAAGGTACGTTCTGGTTTGAAACGTTTGATCAGAGATTTGAGCCCAACTATGAAATCAAGTTGTGCGCTTAGTATTAAACATAAATATGTACTGTAGGTATTTTGTTTAGAATTTTAATTTCTACAAGTAATCAATTCATAACCATTGCAAAAGTCACTTAAAGATATTGTTATATTAATGAAAAAACAAGGTGTTTTTTGTCACTAGTTTGGGCGAAAACGGCTAAAGCTCACTTAGTAGAAGGGGAAAAAACTTAGTATGGTCATTCCAGACCCATATGGCATAGATTAAAATAATTTTCAGTTTTTCAATTACTTCCGTTTTCCGCGTTTTTTCACTCCCTAACCACTGGCCTATTCATGTGTTTTTTCGGCACATATTTAACATACCGGCCATAACTCAAAAGTGTCCCGCACTCTGATTTTCAAGTGGAAAGCAAAGGTAATTTAGTTTTCGTTTCCAATTTATGTGTCGCAAAGAAAAAACAAAAACAAATAAATTAAAACAATACCTTGTGTATCGTCGTAGTAAATACTGCTTGTGAATTCTTCGACTTCATCGCATTCCTCGTAGATTCACAATTTTCATCGAGTCTGTTTTTACACCAAGCAAAAGTAATCTTAAGATATGTACTTAATTCATGCGAGAAAGTTTAAGGGGTCCTTCCGGCTTCAGTCTTCTCTGTCGCCTTGTTTTGCTTCTGCGCAACGCAGCCACGTCACTCCTAGGTTTCTGGGATTTGGAAAGCTTTCTGAATATTTCTGAATCCTTTCTGAATGAATGAGAAGAGTTTTTATATGTTAGTTTCAGTTAATTTCTTAAACTTAACTGATTATTTAAGAAAGCTTTCTTTTTCTTTTTTTTAGTGTAGACGCATGAAGCGGCTAAATAAGCCAGTAAGCCGTCGGAATAAGGTTTTCTTCTCCTTCTTTTTAGGCTGATCAGCGTCATCGTCCCATGGCTGAAGGGAGAATTTGGCAGTTTTTACCCTTGAGCTTCCTCGGTTTTAGTTTTCGGGCTGGTTTTTTGGCCCTTCTTTCCATTATGAAAGTATCCCAATTTAACTCGTCGAAGAAAGATTCCATTTTCACAAAAGATACCTGAAAAGACAAAAGCGTAATACTGAAAATAAATTAGGAGATTAAAAAAAAAAAAAAAAAAAAATAGAAACTATCAAAGTTTTTATTCTTTTATTCCTAAAATCATGGGTATATTTAAAGCCTCGTGCTTTTTTTTCTTAGTCATTTATTTATACTTATACTTTATCAAAAAATGTTCTTTTGAGGGGCTCAGCAATAGGGAGGGGCGAAAAAAGGAACTTTTCGATAAGCAAATTCTAATAGCAAAAAAAAAGTTATCTATTGCCATCCTTAACATGAGAAAAAATAATAAAAAAAATAACATTTATGTATTCAGATCGCACATTGGCTGCAAAATTTGAAAAAAAGGTAAAAAATGGTCACTTTTTAAGTATTTTTTTGAAAATTCAAATGTTTAAAATCTTTATTCTAATGTCATTTAAATGCTTCCTTTTAACACTCCTTTTATATATCTTTGAAAAATATTTACATTCCTTCACAGTTTTTAGTTCGCGCATAAGTCGCAAAAGTTTCCTGAAATTAACCTAAAATCGACGTTTTTTGCTTATTTTTCACATTGCAATATTTCTTTCTTTAGATCATAGTTATTATCTTTTTTACGATAAATGTGCGCTTACAGCTCTTTGCTGGAAATGCGATTATATTTTATTGCATTTACAACAGAGAACTCACCGCAAGTAGATGGTTGCACTTTGTGTTCTACACAGAAATTCGTAAGAAAAATAGTTATTTACAGGACTTATGAATTTGCAAAATAATTTAAATTAATTTAACTATTTCATTTATTATTTTTTAATTGACTGCTCAAAAAACATAAAGTTTCTATACAGTGATTGAAAAAAGAACACAAAGCACCGCAAAGCATATTTGAATAAAAACATTTCCGTTTTCTGCAGTAATACTGGAGTCAGAGGCCAGAGCGGCAGAATACATTTTACTCACTATTTTCGAATTAGGGGGACGTTATATCGTGATTCGTCCATTAATTCTTCTTTGATAGAATCAATAATTAACGTGTTTTTTTTTTTTTTTTTTTCAATGTGTAGATGCTCCCAGAAGTGTCACTTCGATCCGAGAAGCTATTTACAAAGTAATAGATTACTTTTTCGCTATATACAAAATGCAAAATGAAAGAAAACATATGGTGGTTTCCTGGCAAAACCGTAATATTAATGGAAATGGCATTAGTATCAAAATGTTTTCTCAACGAATCATAGTTTTAAGAACAAATCAGCAGCTGCTTTGGCTTTGAAATTCTCAAGTAAATAATTTCTGAATTCTTCTATAAAACTTACATTTTACGAAGCTATGATTTTCTTAATCACATAGTATTTTATAGTTAAAATATAAATAAATTAATAAAATCCCAAATGAGGTATGGGTTTATTTATCAACCTTGCCCTCGTACTGTAAACACTATGACAATGTACCTAATTAATACTGCTCAAGTTACAGTATCA
>NW_026559009.1:0-93849 GCF_026930045.1 Uloborus diversus
TTTTGCTTAATTTTACCCCTTTGACAGGAACACCAAGTGTCCCAGCATCTACTTTACAGCATAAAAAAAATGTTGTATTTTCGGTGCCCAGAGTTTGAAGACTGATTTTAGATAAATTTGGGGCTCTGAATCAAAATATGAAATTAGTTTTTCTCTAGCAGCTCTAGTTTTCAGATAATTTCATCTGCTTTACCCAAATTATGCAGTTTTAACTCCATTTTATGCATTTCTAAATCAAAGTGTAGGCTTCTGAAACAAGGACTGCCTCCAGCATATTTGCTCTCCTATAATCAGTTGGCAGTCTAGTTACATTCAGAAAAACTCACTACATGAAGTAAATATCTAGCAAGTTTAGTAACAAGGCTTCAACGAATTGCGGTCAACTTGTAAGTTCTTGCAATGCATATATTCGCTTTGCGTGATGTGTGACGAATTGGATCTTTGTATGTAATATTTTCAGGGCCCGACTAATGTAGACCATAAACAAACTTTTTTGGGGGGGGGGGGGGTCCTCTACAGTCAAACCTTATAAACAAAAGCATTAATAAAGAATCGGGGGTGTTCAGGTGTTAGATCACTTATTCAAAGCAACCCACACTTGTACACATGAAAAACTGTAGATAAATTCAGTAGAGTACCTTAATTTTCTTACATAGAAACTACATCAATTTTAGTATTTTTGGGGCTCTTAAAAATTGGGGACCCATGGCCAATGGTCTGGTTGGTAATTGAGCTCTGATTCTTTTGTATAATACACTTTGAATAAAAATTCCATTATTTGTTTTTCATTTGATCTATGGATGTAACTTAAACCCATGTCACAAATATTTCAATGTTATGTTTTAGAAATTTGAGCTCCTGCGCAAAAATTGATGCCCCGTAAGAAATGCTTTGGTGAAACGGATGCAACGTGAAAATGCAACTTCAGACCGTTTAGTTACATTCATTCCAATAAAAGATTAAACAAAAAATAAAATGTGTTAGCATCTCACTCCTTCCCCCCCCCCCCGCACACACAACCGTACTCCGATTTCCCTGCTTTCCTTAACAAGGAGGAACAAGCGAAGTCTTAATTACATCGTATGCAATACTTCACACTTCACTGTGGCATTTTACGTAGAGGTCAAGTCCACCGAGAAGTTAATCGGGTCAACGAGAGAACATGAACCAACGGGACCCCACCTTACCCTAGCCTTGTCAAATAGAAACGCAGCTAAAAGGGAGCTAAGAAAATACGAACCTGTACAGCGAAATAAATGCGGTGTGCTGATCTTCTGACAACAAGCTTTAGCTATAAACTATCTGAATTCTATTTAACGTGTAAAAAAATCACCTAATAAAATAAGTACAGATTTTAGCTTCTTAGAATTCCTATGCAAACTAAGCTCTGACACGGGACATCTTGTGGCTGCATAAAGTTTAAAAATTTCATACGACTTATTCATACAAATGTATCGAAATTTATTTTGAATTAAAAAAAAAAAATGTTGAAAACTCTCATAACTGTCTCTCTAGTGAAAGTCACTGGTTATTCTTTGTGCGGACTCGTCTCCAGATTAGAGGTGCTTTAAATGCAGTTTTACCTACACGGGTATGTACTAATTTGTGAGGTTTATTTTATTATTTTTTTTTAACTTTTAACTTACTCAAAAAATCATATATGTTTCTGCAATCAACTCTCTTTAGAATACGCAACCAGTTTCGAAGAAGGCAATGCAAAATGATGGTACAGTAAAACCTGTAAAGCTAAAAACCCTTTGTAAGTTGACCACTTGGTTTATTTTTTGCGGACTGATTTCTAGCTGATAAGGATACAATGCGAACATTTATCGCTTGAAATCTGAAGACTTTTATTGTCTTAAAGTTAAAATTGCGGAATAAAACGCAAATGCGTATATTCACAAGGAACGATAAAATTAAAAATTTTAAAAACCTCCGATTGAGTCGCAACTGCAGAATCAAGAGGGAAAATTGAAAATCTTTTTAAAAGTCTTATATTATTTAAAATCAAAGTCAAGTATTTTTTTTTTTGCTATTAAATAGAAACTGGCAACATATAAAAACTTTAAATCATTGCTTTTAATTCCCTTGTTGGTCAACAATGAATGGGGTCGTTTCCAAAATTTTAAAAGTATTTTTTTCTGAAAGAGCATGCTTAAAAACACAGGATCTGACAATTTTTTAAATAATTTGTTTAAGTTTAATATTTAAAAAAAAAAATGCTAAAATCTGCGCGCTTTCATTGTTTACATTTCTTGCCTATGACATCACAAATGATGAAATGCCATTCTGTGTTGCCATTCACAGAGCAAAATATTTAATTCGCATCTTTACTCACGTGTATTGGCAAACGATATGGTTAATAGCAAGCGTAGAGCTCAATTTTAATTGGCTTCTTGATTACATTATCATAGTTCTGATGTAAATTAGTATGCTAATTAATTAATATGTTGAAGTTTGCTGATCGTTTATTTAGTACTTTTGATATAAAGTTATCTTACCAACCCACTAGTACTCTCATTTTAGAATTAAGAGAGGGGGGGGGGGGGGTATGTAAGAGGTAAAAATGTCGCGTAAAAATGAATAAGTGAAAGGGAGGGGGGGGGGGGGTTCACAAGCGGTTTCTTTATAATATCTGATACCAGGGTCCACCGACTGATGACAGGCCCTGGTGTTAAGCAAATTGTGATTTAAAAAAAGGACAAAAAGAAAAAAAAATTCGAAGTGAAAAACAACGCATGTTTTCTTTTTTCCTGCAAAATTAATTTATTTTAAGGATTCAAAATTTTTACTCGTTTCATAGTCCAGTCAATAGATACATTTTACCTTGCAAAAAATGGGGTCAAAGATTTTATTTTTTTAATTTGTACATATTGATGCCGACATGGAAAAACCAAGTTATCCAACACGAAAGACCCCGGGAGAACTTTTGGGGGCCGAAAAACCACAAAAATTTATGACTTTTTTTGTTTTTTCCAAAATATCTCCGAAATGGTTCAACTTAGAAAAAAGTTTTAAATGTAAAGTTTAAAGAACATAAAATTTCTTACAACTTTTGTATTTACAACTTTTTTGTAGCACAAATAACAAGCTTGCTATAGCTCTTTGAAAATAGGCAGTTTTCCTCCACTCCGAAAAAAAAAACTTTCACACTGACAGCAAGGCGTCATAGTTATTAGAACTTGAATAGAAACTTTAATTTCAGAGAGTTTATCGACAATTAGATTAGTTTGAGTTTCTTGCTCCCCCCCCCCCGCTGGACACAGTAGCAATTCTGGCTGACAGATTAGTTCCCACTAGGCTCCAAAAACAAACGATGTATTATGAAACTGAAATACATATATACGCATTCATTTAAAGCACATACGACGATGCAATAATAATTTAAAAAAAAAACCTTCCCCACTGCTCACGAACTAACTTTTCTGATCTGACAGAGGTAGTCTTCATCAGACTCCAATAATAGATGATATATTGTTGTTTTTAACTGAATTAAACAATATATACATTCATTTGAGGGATATAATTCGTACATTCTAGATTAATTATTGCAAACAAAGATGCGATTTTTAAATATTAATGTGAAGGAATGAATATTAGGCAGCTAATAAGCAAACAATCAGCACAGTCATGCATCCTATGCTCTGATACAATAATAATAATAAACCCTCCCCCACCGCTCTCGAACTAATATTTCTAGTCTGACAGAGATAGTCTTCAGTCAGACTCCAATAGCATATGATTTATATTGCAGTTTGTAATTGAATTACATAATCTTCTCATTCATTTAAAGCACATAATTCGTACCATCTATTCTGTTACAAGCGAAAATGCAATATTCGAATATAAATGTGAATGAATAAATATTAGGGTGATAATAAGCAAACAATAGACATAAAAATGAATAATTAAAGGTACAATAGTAATACGTAATAAACACTTTGAAAAAATTCTGCAGAAACTGACTTTTTGAGGCATGAAAAACCCAAAAGAATTACCTTACAAAATGAAAATCCAACTGTAGAAGATTAATACATACATCTAAATTACACAGAGATTCATTCGACCTTAAAGCAAATAGAGAAATGACAACAAAATACACTGTTTATCTTCTTCGAAGCCGTTTTGAAGGTCCAGGTTCTCCCGGTTCAGAATCTGTAGGGGGTAGAAAGAAGCTGTGGTACTTTAATTGTTCATCTCCTTGTTGCGGTAATTCCAAAAGCTCCTGGAACAAATCATCTTCTTCAGCAGTCTCATCCAAAGATGAAATTTCTGCAACATTTTCACAATTTGTGCCACTGCAGTGTTTGCACGTGCTGGAGCATTTTAAACCTGCCTTGTAACAAGAACAGACTCCAGTACAATTTTTCTTGCAGGTACAAGATACAATCTTCAAAAGATTCTGAGTAACTGAATCTCTTTTCGCGTCAACATGCCTTAGACCTTGCGTCCTGCGTTCCCAACCCCATTTCTCTGGATCAATTATGTTGCCCAACCAACTTTGAATTTGGTGGTAGAACCGATATGAGTGATAACGTCCAGCTTCCCCCTCCCTCCCCGCACGTTAGAGGTAGCACTGCAAGATTTATCTTAACCCTGTATACTAGTTTTATAAAAAGATTAAATTGCAAAGTATCCAAAGATAGGTTCAAATACTTTACGTCACCTGTGTATAATATTTGCAAAATGTTTTCTCCAGCTGCAGCTAAGGAAGGCATCATGATGACAGATTGGGTTCATAAATACTTTTTTTGACTATTTTGTACAACTTAATTTTGCCTTGGCCAAAGATTGCCGAAGTCGTATCACACCCACTAAACGCATGGATGAAAAGAATATTGCTGGGGTCAAACTCAAAAGATTTAGTGCGGAAAGAAACAAATCACAAGCATTCCCTCTTCCAGGTTTTAAAAAGAACAAGTTGCTGAAAGCATGTCCTAAATCTGTCATTAGTCCTCTCGCCCACTATAACAACCTGTTCAATTTCTTTTGCCTTTGAAAGAGCAGTAAGTAAGTCGGCATCATCTTGAGTCTGCCTGACTTCAATGCCACATTCTTCGAAATATGTCTCAAGAAGTAGAATAAGACAATTCTTTTTGTTATAATTTGCCAGAAATCTTTCTTGAGGAATTTAGTTAACATGTAAGGTTCAACCATTACTTCAAGGGGAGAGATTGATTGCTCATTGATATAGCATTTGTGACAGGCAGTGTGAATTGTCACTTCTTTTAAGAACTTCAAAAAACACTGATGTTCTTCATTTTGCCATTTTGCGCTGCATCTTTGAAGGTTTTCTGTTCCCTTCTCCTTTACTATCTTTATTTCGCATTCATGCAAACTGATTTCGCAAATAATAATGATAATAATAAAAAAAAACACCTTCGTCAGGCGTAATCATTTCTAGGGAAAAAAAATTGTAATTCAGAACACACAAATTGATAAAACATACTCTCTCTCAAACCCTGAAGCGATCAACATGAGTAGCTATTGAGTCGATTCATTTCATTTGGAGAATAAAAAGGGGGGGGGGATGGAATGGGGGTGTTTTGTTTAAGTTTAATGGAACGGAGGCATTTACCCTCAGCTGTGAAAGACAAATGATTTCCAAGGTCAGACTGCCGGCGTTTCTACTTTTTCCTCCGTTGTCCGATTCGCTTTCACGCACTTCGCTGAAGGTGTTCAGAAAAAGTATGACTTTTAAGAAGCTGTAACTCGTTTGCTTTTCATGCTACAAAAATGTTGTAATGACAAAAGTTGAAGGAAATTTAATCCTCTTTAACATTTGCATTCGAAGTTTTTTTGTAATTTTAACCATTTTTGAGATATTTTGAAAATACCACAAAAAGTCACAAATTTTTGGGGGTTTTCGGCCCCCAAAAGTTCTCCCGAGGTCATTCGTGTTGGATAACTTGGTTTTTTCATATTGGCACTAGTATACACAAATTTAAAAAATAAAATCTTTGACCCCATTTTTTGTAAGGCAAGCCCGTTTTTTTCTACCTATTGACTGGACTATCATACTTTTGCGCCATTCTAATTTCGCCCCAATTCTTTTAAATCACTTATCGCTAACGTAATAACTTACGCTTGACGATTCTACAATGGTTTTTTTTACTACCCTTTAGCAATGAACCATCGTACAAATGAGGCTTAATTACCTCCCTTTCAGCAAGACCCTGCCTTTCAGCGCTTCCGCAGAGGGGAGAGAAGAGAGAAAACATCTTTACCTCCGGATTCGCATTGCAAATGCAGCGACATCAGCATTGGCGATTTAGTGCCTTTTCGATCATTCAAGCACGCTTTTTCCCAAACTTGTCTCGCCAACCTGTTCCTGAATGTCGGCTTTTTATTCGAACCACTTTTTCGTCAGGGGTCGAAAGGAAGGTTACATACGTTTCTACCGGAGTGGAACATCTTTGCGTGTGAACTATCTTTGGTATTATACTGTAAAAGTTTTAGCTTCTTACTCACATTTTAAGACGGTGCTCAATGACCCCACCATTTAACGCTAGCCGTAGCGTAAGAAATGCCACAAATTAAGAAACATTTCATTTCCCCAGCTGTTTTTTTGTAAATATTTTATTGCAATGTATATGCATATTACTCGTGTATATTATAATATATAACGTTGTTTTTCCAGTTCAATGTATTTTTTTAACCCCCATCCCCATACTGATGAAGTTTGGGGCACCCTCTTTCAGTCGAAATAGGAAGCTAAAATTCTTCCAGTATATTGCTATCCACCAGTCTTAAAATATTGAGGAGTGTCCTGGTATCTAGGAGTTACTTTTTTTTACATGTATTTTTGAACCATCTAAGTGATGGTGCTGTATTCACATTGTGCTTTACTATTCCTTGATTCGCATTGAGAATAGAAAGGGCGAAAGTCCGCGACTCATCATTTTCTGCACTAAACGAGAAGTGTGGCCCCTAAATTAAGTGCTTTTTTGTGTAAGAATTTACTTCCCTTATGCATTCTCCCTGCTTTCTCTACGCAAAAAATGGTAAAACACAGTTAACTCAATTGTGCAGAAAATAACTTACGCCCTTTCTGAAATAATGGGGTCACTTCCGAAATTTTAAAAATATTTTTTTCTGAAAGAGCATTCATAAAAATATAGGATTTGGCAATTTTCAAAATAATTTGACAAAGCTTAGTATTTTTTAACCATTATTTTAATCGATGCGTTGACTCAATTTCATTTTTTACTAATCTACACATGACATCACAAGACATGAAGGGCCATTCCCTGATGCCATTAGCACAGAGCGCAATATTTAATTATTTTCTTTATTCAATGTAGTGGCAACGATAGGGTTGATAGCAAGCCTAGAGCGCAATATTTCATTCGCTTCTGATTTATCATAACCTGGAAACGTGGTAGACAGCAAGCGTAGACATTCAGCGCGACAGTGGATTACGCGCCAAAGTACATCTCTTTTGATGTCATCAAGACCACTCCTTGTTTGATAAATGGGGCATTTAAAAACTTAATTAAACATTAAATGTTGGGAAAATGAAAATATTTTGCGTGTTCATGTTATTGTTTTCATTCTTTCGACTAAAATGACTAAAAGTAGTGCTTTTGACTGAAGGAAACAACCCCATTGTTTCAAGTGAATTAAAAAAGTTTTGTCATAATGCTGATTTTACGATTGGTTCATTTTGAAAAAAAAAGAGGGAGGAAGATGAATTTCCCGTTTTATTTAAGAACAGTTGAGAGTTAAATCTTATGTTTCATTATGACTCGTTGATTGAAATTTGTTTCAATGCGCGCTTATTTATTAAAAGGTACAGCAAGGGAAATTCGAAAACGTGTGACAAGACTTTGATGCAGTTTAGTCTTCCAAGAAAATCTTCCGCGAAGAATCGCTCAAGGTAAGTCATTGTTTTCCGAAAATTTTAGCAAAACTTTTTGTTCTTGTAAACAAATTTCTTACATTTAATTCCAATATTGATTTGAAACTGCGGTCCTAATTGCGTATTAAGAAATATTATTTTCATACATACAAACTAATTTAAAAAGTATGCTATCTATATATATATTCCAATTTAAGTCACAATCCATTGGATAAATACGAATAAAATGATCGGCTGCAGAAATTAATTCGCGTGAAAGATCTCATTGATAAGAAGTTAGCTGTTGCCATTTTTCTTGAGTTTGAAAAAAATAAATTCTTCCTTTATTGTTTTATGGCTTTTCATGCAACGGGGGGATTTAAAACTTTTTCTATTTGATATTTCTAGCGATTGATTGATCTTGCAAACTGCGTGAGTACAAAATTTGAGTAGAGTCACGGCTTCACTTGATACCTGGACCGATTATTATGAAAATTGCTATGTATATGTATTTTTCCACAGAGAAGGTGCATAATATGCTCATTGAAGCCACTGGCCACCAGGTGTCACTGCAGAGTAGCAACTTCTGCCCCGTTCAACCGATTGTCATGAAAATCAGTATAATGATGTATTTTTTTGTTGGCGTAGCAACGCGCGTCGGGTACAGCTAGTAAATTATAAACTAAGAAATAACAACTTCAAATAGCACAAATTGTAGATTACTGCAGACGCGTGTTTCGGCATTATCACGAATTCCTTTTGAAAAAGACGTTCCTGTAACGTCGAAACACGTGTCTGCGGTCATCTGCAATTTGTGATATTTGACGTTGTTATTTCTTATTTTACTTTTTATGCACAAAGGTATTTATTTAACTTACATTATAAATTGCATACATGGTATATCGTTTGCAAAAGTCCATTATTTCTAGATTTGAGATAGTCAAATTAAACTTGACATCTAATGCAGTTTGTGAAGTGATTTATTTTTGCTTGAACGTGTTCAACCGATTTTGGGATTGATAAAGCTTGACCACGGAGAGATGGCGCGTGAAATCGAAGCGGAAACGGACCATTTTATTTTGTAATACGTAGGGTCAGAGAAAACGCTCGAGTTTAATGCTTAGTGTTTTCGCCGATTCATATTATAAAAATGAAGTGGTCCGTTTTTGCGTCAAGTTCACCCGCCGTCTCTCCGTGGTCAAGCTTTAGTAGTGGTTAGGAAGGGCAATAATACGGACAGGTAAGGGTTGAAACTCATAGCTAGTTTCGAAATTGTCTCTCGGATATCTCAGTTAGAAACCAAAAGTCTCGTCAGATATTTTCTTTCCATTACAACTAGAGATATACGCAATATTTTCATGTATGTTATCCAAAACAGGGGAGATTTTACACATTGACATGTATTCTGATGTTTTTTAAAACCACTTAGACTCATGTTAAAAAATACTTAAAAATCATATTAGTTAGTCTGTTAGGACTTTACTTAAAACATTTTCAAATGTAATTGTGTTTTTTATATTTTTTCTACAACTATCGTAGACTGAAATTTTCAACTTTAAATGCATTACTTTTAAGCCGCATTAATTATTATTTCGCAAGATAATTGCCACTATTTTCAATAAAAATAATAATGGTTAATATATTGTTTTAAGTTCGCGCTTATTTACTTAATTAATGGTATTATTTTAATTTCTTAACTCAACCCTTAGTTTTTTTCGTTGATGTTAATTGCAAACTTAGAATTGTTATTGGAATTAAGGAATAGTAACGATGCTTGCAATTTCAACAAGAATATCATTTAGAACTAAACAAGCCTATTTTCTCCCATGCCAAAATCAATTTTTAACATTGGATATCTTTATTTCATTTAGCGCGAGACCAAAGTCATTTCAAATGATTCCATACTGCTACACCATTTTTTTTTTATAAAGCCATGCCTTGTTTTTAGCCAAAAATTATTTGTTTTTTGAAATACTTATTCCTTTAAAGTCATGTACGTTAATCTTCAGTAGTTTATATCTATAAATATAGTTGAAAAGCGCATATAACCAATCATTCGTTTAGTGTAGAGTTGCGTAATCGTAAGAAAGATGATATTCAGCTCAAGCACAGCAAATTTTCTTCTCGATTTTGTGCTTGAAAACTGAATAAAGAAAAATGATATACATTAACACAACAAACAAAATTTTGCAAAGGCTCGTTAAATTTTCAGTATGTATTGAAATCGCTGTTGTACCCATAAACTTTTTTTTAATTATTGCTAAGGAAATAATAATAAAATAGCAAAAGTAAAGATTATTCTCAGTAATAAATGATATTTTGATTAAAATCTTTGGCAGTTTTGCATGACACATGATACGCTTTAAGCTTAAAAATTGGTTTATCTACATTCGATTCTAAACTGCTGCTGTTAGGAAAGTATTTTTCCCTCGATGCAGCAGTTTAAGGGTTTCATGTTTTAAACCTTTTGGTTTTAGAGGAGAATCTGTTAAAAAGAAATACTTTTACATCCAGTTTTATTTCGAAGCTGTTTCATATGAATGAATAAAAGTTAATATTGATATCGTTATTATTCTTTTTGAAAATAATTGTAGTATTTTAAGGAGAATAAATAATTTACTCTTAATAAACATGCTTAACGAAGTAAAACTTCAATGCGACATAGTTTTTTTTTTTTTTTTTTTGCCTGCATACATTTTCAAATATTGTCAAAATATAAACACGATATACATCTACTTAACTGTTTGATTCAGTTTGAAAGCATTTCTATTCTTAAAATAAAATTTTGATCAATAATAAAAGAAGTTTTAAACAAGGGAGACATGGGAATGACAGTTACAAATATTTGTTTTTGTTAAACATTGAAGTTCAAACAACTGCAGAGTTCATGAAAATAAATGTTAGCAAAAGATTTAGGCATTCGTTGAGATTAGTAATTTTGCTTGATACTAAATTCCGCAGCTATAAGGGAGCTAATTTTTTTCAATATATCTAATTTGTTCTTCTGAAACTAATCGAGCCTGTTTTTACATATGTGAATATCATATTTATAACAACCGTATCCCTCTGTTGATTGTCTTAGGTTCCAAGTTAGTGCAAATGGAACTTTTTAAGAGAAGGAAAAAAGAAAAACTGACTTAAAAGAAAACAATTTAGTTAATATAAAATGTTGCCACATTCATAATCTCAAACTCTTAATCATCATACATTAATAAAGACTAACTAGTATTACTCGTGCCGAATAGGAGCAGTTTAATTTCAAACATTCCCCCCCTCCTATATTTAGTGAGAAAAGGTAGGAAAAACAAACTCTAAAAGTGAATTTCGAAAAAAAAAAAAGTCCCAAAATCCTATTTCCTACTTAAATAAGTAAGAATATAAATGTAAAAATAAAGCGTGTTTAATGCAATACGAAGGAGTCTGTTTTCAACCAATAAGTATTAAAAGTTGTTGAACACCTAAACCCCTGAAGATCAATTAAATATTTTAATCGTCCCCAAAATATAATACAAACGATTAAAACTTCAGCTTAATTCTAAAAGAAAGTTTGTTTTTACATTTTTTAAAAACATTTTAAAGTGTCTTTTTTATAATAAAGTTCAGCTCGTAAAAAACTCTATGACTATAGTTATACTTCTGTGAGCATTTCTACTCTTCGGGGAGTTTTAAGTTTGTAAATTTCTAAATGGAGTCTCCATTTTGTAATTTTTTAAACTAAGCTATGAATTAAGAAACTTTTGAGCTTGTCTCTCCTCTATTCCTTGAATATCACGTAACAATTTTCTCATGCGCTATACAGATATGACATGTGCCACATTTAATTATGCACAAAACCCTTATTTTTAAGTAAAATTTGTAGCTCGTTGGTACGTCTCACTCATTTATTTACACACTAGTGGTACCCGCACGGCTTTGCGCGTAATAGAAAAATTAAAAGGTCTTTTGGTTTGCCTGTGTATTTACAAATAATGTATGGTGAATTTTTCTCGCCAATTAGCTTGTAACCATGTTACAGTTCCAGATTATGATAATTTCGTGTCTCGCCAATTGGCTTGTGCCCATTTACGGTTCCACATTATGATAATTTCGTAATTTACTCGTCCATCTTGTTATAATTTTGTTCTTAAAATTGGAATAGAAAAAGAACCACATCGAATTTTCGAAAAATCGCTTCAAAGCGCACACCCCCATGCTACAAACTAACTTTGTGCCAAATTTCATGAAAATCGGCGCTATGCGCGTCACAGAGATCCAGATATCCTCCTTACAGAGATACTTTCAGCTTTATTATTAGTAAAGATTTAAAATTTTTGAATTTAATTGAGCACATAAGCTAATCACACGTTAATAACTTTACCTAACCAAAATGTATATATGCATACGTCAACCTCTCATGCATGAAAATCTTGCGTATATCTTTGGTTGCTGCTGTCAATTGCGAGTGCTGCTGACAGTTAGAAAGTGAAGTATTCTGGCGAAAAAAACTGATTTTTGCCAGTTCAAAACTGTTTTGCAGCAATGGGATTCGGAGTGACTCTGGCTATGTGATCTGTGGTGCTTGCAAGAGAGTTGGAGGTTACAAGACGGGGTTCCTAAGGACAGAAATGCAGCCGTCGGATTGACGTTCGAGGGGTGTTGGTTAGGATGGAAAATGGCTGTGTCGGGGGGGGGGATGTTTCCGGAGGATACCTTTCAAAGTGGATGCGAGTTCATGTTATTTGAGGGTAACTGATCATTCCAAAACTAGATGGTGCTGAAAATGGAGGGGCGCGATTAGGGGCGCTCCGAACCTTAATATCTGGGATGAGGAAAATTTAAAGTTTGCAGAATGAAACTTCTAATGTTACCGAATGATAAAATATTAGCGTACACATAGATACCTGCCTCTAATTAAAGATATAAAATCATAAATTGTAATTTTTGTAAATAAAAGTATTAACAAATGTAATTTTTTCAATGCTGCCCCCAAATTTTCTTAGTTATCCAGCAAAGTTTGCTGAATAAGAAATGACAGTGACCTTCCATCGGGGCGAGGGATGCATGGGAAAGGTCATTTAGGTCACAATAAGGCTAGGAAACGAAGGTTTAATCTAGCCGGATTCAGTCCGTGTAGCAAAATTAATGTAGGTATTTAACTTATTGAAAGCAAAAAGGAACTAGTTACTGGTGAGCTTATGTGAAACAGTAGTAAAAATGGGGCTGTTTCGCCCTCTTCTACAAACTGCAACCTAATTCTAAACAAAACTCGCCGCGCAAAAAAACTCAAGTAAGAACATATTTATTTCAATTCACTCGATTGCGGTATAAATCCTTTAAATATTTTGAGAACAGTAGAAGTTGCAAGATTAAGAATTGAAATGCTGTCGCACCCCGCCCTTTGGGAAAAAGGCAGTTGTAAGCGGACAAGATTGCATGTAGTATCAAGCCCCTTCTAATAAGTGCATCATGTGGTTTTTGAATGATCTACAAAGATTCCAGACCGAAATCTCCATCATGACTTGTCACAATGTCAGTGATGCTCTTTTGGAACATTCCACGGAAAATGTTCATTTTGTACCGCACGTGACGCCTCATATATGTCATTAAAAATGATAGTTTAAATCCTTAATGAGCAAATTTTGTCTGCTCAACTAACTACGAGCTTATGTGTGGTTTCTTAAGCAAGCAATTCCGTCAGTACCCTTTAAAATTATTACTTTTTAATGAGATATATGAACTGTCACGTGCGGGACAAAGGGTTGACTTTTTCGTGGAATGGCCCATTTCCAGTTGGAGAGGGGAGACTGCAAACCTGCTTTACACAGGGACGGATACAATGGAGGGTTGTTGGGGGGTGATCGTCCCTCTCTTGAGACTCTCCACCGGTAATTTTTTGAAAATGAAGTTCAAGAAAACGCAAATTTATGCGAGTTTCATTGATGTTGGGAGAAGGGGGGGGGGGGGGGTTTGGGACCCTATGCTGGAACTGTTTCGTAATTAAAGCCCAAAACTTTTGTGATCAATACTTTTAAATCAGTATACGTAGTAAAATGTAAATAATTAAAAATCAATCGCCCCTCCCTTGAAAAATTTCTGGATCCATCCTTGACTTTACAGGCTGTAGTCCTTACTGAATGTGTATTGCTATGAAACGGTTGAAGCATGTTCGTTGCTTTGACTTGAAGTGAGTTTACATTTTTGCGGTTACATAATGAATATAAGCTCCCGCTTTAATACGAAGCGTTAATAAGTAGTACACTAGAAGACCGTTATAACGCCGACCTATATAACGCAATTCTCTATAAACCACACAACTTTTCAGAAGCAAACAATAGGTTTTGAAGTTTAAAAAATCCCTCTGTTTTGAGTAGCAAACATCAAAATTGTTAGGCAAATTAAATCTTGAAAGTTTTTCATCTTTCCATCTTAATTCAAAGCTTTTAAATTGAAAATTAGTACTCATAGTAAACAGAAAATAAAACATGGCTCTTGAAAATGCAGCTGTTATGCAAACCATGAAGCTAGCAGAAGTGCAGGATAATGCACTTTCTTTTGATTGTGAAACATATTTATTTGTGAATAAATAATTGTAATATTGGTGCTTTAATACTCATTGCAGATAAAACTCATTCTGAAGTGCTAATATATAGATATATTCTGAATATTAGTTTTAAAATTTCTGAAATGATCTATATAAGCAAAATTCTGTATAACGCAAAAGCTCTGGTCCCAAGGTGTGCGTTATAACGGTCTTCTACTGTATAGTGTCTCTGATAAGTTAAAGTTTAGTCTTGTTTACCTCTTTTTACGAAGTTTAGTGAAAAAAAGAATGTGTTACTGGGGGGGGGGGGGGCTTGAGTTGTAGTCCTTCTGAAAAACTGCTGGAAAAGTCACCCTATTCAAAGCGGCGTCAAATAGCCTTTCCTATTACTTCCAAATGAAGTAAACATTGCCACAGTTAAGCCTAAACGTATCTGAGCCACATTATAGGTAATTAATAAGTCAAGAGTGAAAAATAAATTTATTTACAAGCACAGGACTGATCAAAGGGATACATTTTTATTTGTGTGCAAACCGTTGAATTGAGATAGTGCATTGGTGTAATTTACGAAGTTCGAAAGTCGTCTCTTTTAATTTAAGACAAATTCTTAAAAAAATATCAGTACAGAATATTTTGGTTTTGGAGCAATATTTTTGTGAAATTAAATAGTTGGAAAAAGTGTGTTCCTGTGAAGAAAAAACTGTGAAGGCTGCAATAGCGCCGTCGATTCAAAAACTATGAACAAACCAGCATCGATTAGTCGGATGAAGTCATTCTCGAAGATGGGTTTGAACATAATTTATACGCATCACTTTTATTTACGCTCATTCGTCAAACTTTGTGTTAAATCGAAGAAAGAAAAAAAACTCCAGGAAATTAACAATACTTTTTTCGTTAGAAAAACAATTTTTATTCGTTGAGCTGACAAAAAAAAGATGCTTATAAAAATTGATTAAAATTGATTTAAAGCTTGTGTTTGATATGCTACATGTGCCAAAAAATTTAAACTTGATGCGTGATCAGTTCTAGGTCTGAAAATCACAGAAAAAGTACATTTCAAGGCAAATAACGTGTAGCGCCAAATTTCGATGAAAACACGAGAAAACTTACGTGCAAAACCCCGAATGAGGTGACTTACCCCGGCGTAGCTAAATTTTATTCGGCTGTAATTGTCAAAGTGAAATCATAAATTCCTGTAAATAAATAATTGGCTTTTATTATTCTCTTGATATTCGTAATTTTTAATACGAATGGAAATCCTGATACGTGCAGGGACTCTTTTCTAATATATATTTTTTAATAAAGCTGTATGAAGCATAAAACTTGCGATCAATATTTTTTAAACTAAAAAAATATAATTTCGTGTTTATTCAGAGCTTCTCATATATGAAATATTTCTTTTTTCAGAAACACTTTTGTGAAAATATATTATTTACAAAACGCGTCAGTCTAATGCTCTCATGTTATTTTGCTTTATCATTCAAATTAAATGTTTTATATCAAACATACTCCACATAAATATATTACTTAGGGTTGAGAAAAAATGTTAGGAGAAAAAAAAAAGCTGAAAATGATTTATGAAAGTACCATAAATACCTGGAGTATAAATTTCTGTAAATGTGGTATTTGTGCAGTGGTGAGATTCATTACAGTGAAGCCATCGACTTATTTTTATATGTTTGCATTAGTTACTTTTCCAAAATCTGTTCTTTTGGCTGAGAGCCAGGCATTTTATTTTTATTTGTTTATTGCAACACGTATCCCATTTTTTCTATTTGAGGGGGGAAAACGTCCATTCTATCCTTAAAGCTTGCAATCTTAACGAATTGCGATTTTTCTTAATGTTGTAAACGGTGTTCTTGCTCTCAATATATATTTTTTTGTTTGTGTGTCTTTGTTTAAGGCACTAGTCGCTGTTTTAGATGAAGATTAAGTAAGGAAAAAGGAATACTTTGGGAATTGGGGCTCTGCGTCGCAAGGAAGATGTTTTAAGTGTGTTTATTAAAAATTGTGTGAGAATATTACTGCTTCAATTTCGGTACTATAATTACAAGTGTTCCAAATGTTGGCAATCTGACCTCTTTAAATCAAGTAGAATTAAAAACTGAAACTGTCATTGAAATCAAAATTGTCCGAGTTGTGAGGTATGCTAGTTTTAATACGCCGTAATTTTTGTGAAGGTCTCAAATTAAAAAAAAAAAAAAATCTGTAAATCTTTTCCCGGTCAGAAGTTTGTTACTGATTAGGTGAAAATGTATTCATATTTGTCCTGATGCATAATCAATTTAAAATGTCGGTCAATTTTTTCAATTCAGTGATTTAGTATAAAACTGAATTGATCTTTTTGGATGTCGAAGCGATTATAGAGCAACTTAAAACTTTTTAAAGTTCATTGGTTACTTTTTAGCTGATGTACTGCGTACATCGCAACGTTTAGCACATTTGTTACAGTATAGTCATAAATGTTTCGAAAGACTGTTTCCTTCAGGAAAACAATAAATAAAACGGCTGAGGGACACGCCAACAACTTAAGACCAATAGTAAGATTCCGATCTCTCTTATTGCAAGCAAGATAGAAACCGGCAGAAAACCGGCAGTTGAAAAAGGTGATTATGGGCAAGAGACGAAGGTAGGTCTTCCACCTGCTTCTAGAGATCTCTCTTAGTAAGATCTGTATGCATCTGGCTTTTTTTTTTTTTTTAAATCTCCATCGCAATGAAAAGAAAATTTCTCCCTGTAACTAAATTTGAACGACACGACATTGCTGAAAAATCACTTTGCTGAAAGATAAATTATGCATTTAGTTAGCCAAATGGTCACCTAAATAGCTTAGCTGTAAGCTTTAGTTAGCTATTGTACTGAGTACACCACAGTATTTACGGAATATTTTACAGTCTAGACATAAATACTTTGAATAACTAGTTCTTTTAAACGAGCAATAAATTGAATTGTGGGACGTGCCAATAACTTAAGACGAATATTAAGATTCCCGCGTCTTTCACTGTAAGCAAGATAGAAACCGGCGGTCAAGTTGAAAGATTTCTGGATTCTTGATCTCCAGCGCGATGAAATTAAATTTCCTCCGTTTAACTGAATTCGAACGAAACAAGATTGTTGAAAAATCGCTTTAATAAAAGGTAGATCATGCATCTAGTTAGCCAAATGGTCATGCAATTGTGGTCGGAAATGTTCCCAAGCGTTATTTTCATGTTCAGAGTGGTTTGACTCTTGTACAATTAACTTCGATTCATGTGAAGATACAGAAGTCAATTTCATGGTGTTCGAGGTAAATTTTAGCGCGTGAACTCCTTAACACTTGCTAACTCATTTGTTTTGGTTTTCATGGTTTTTGCCTTTTTATTGGTTTACGATTTCTTAATAAAATGCAGCAGAGAACACATTGGTTTTCGTCATTCCATACTGTGTAGAATGCTCGATTGTTGTGAAAATCTTTAGTACAGTAAGGTTTGTGGAATTATGAAAATGTCTTAAAATACACCGCCAAGCTCTGTTATTCCATCCGAGGACTGCAGTTTCGTGCTTTTAAAAAGCACGAAGTTGTCGGATGGAATAATGAGCTGGCGGTGTATTTTTTGTATTTCTGCTTTAGCCCTGGCTTAAAGCGGTAACTTACTAAAAATTATGAAAATGTGTTTTTGTGCTGTAGTGGTTGAAGTCAGAAAATTAATTTCGTTTCTAACTGATCGGAAAAAGTAAATAATTTTTTACTGCAGTACGCGAGAAAACATCGTTTTCCCCAGATCTTTTTGTTAATTGTCTAAAAACTTTGAAATTCTATACTAGAGTGAAACACGAAGGAAAACTAACTTTTACTACTGGAAATATTCCATAAGATAAAAATTTTCATACAAATGTAACGTACTAAAACTTGCACGTAGCGGATTTATTTAACTCAACAGAATTTATTTACTACGCTAACTGCAAAACCATGAAACACGAAAGTAAAATTAGAAATTAAACAAAAACGCGCATGCGAATTTGGAAACTAATTGTTCATCTCGGGCGGTACATTATAAACAAAGAATTTTGTAACAGTGGCAGCATAGATGGGTATGGCGTAAAATTTAAACGCAGAGCAGACTAGATAATAGTAGGCTAGAAACAAAAAAAAATGTACGTTAGTGTCGTCTTCAGTGTAAGACGTGTCGTAATACAAGTTTTGAGGAGCATTTTCTTTACCATTTCTCTCAGAGCGATACGGTTCCTTACTAAAAGCTCAAGCTTCAGAATTTCAAGTTGAATGAACACTTCTGCGACTTTGAGCTATCTAACAGGATTGGCAGTTCAATCTCAGCATTGAAATAACTGGTGGGGGTGTGCCGATTTCCTCAATTGGTACCCCAAAGGTAGCATTAACTCCTAACTGTAACTCTGTTCATTCCAGTCAGCTAGAGCAAATCAGTTTAATCAGACTTGTTTCGCTTTGTATTCGATGTCTGGGGTTTGGTTTGTCTTCTGCTTTTTTTCACAGCTTCGAGTATAGATACGCGATAGATTGCAGAATGGCTCTGCAAAGGTTTTTGCAAGATCTGCGAAATGCAAAAAAGATTCCGTGAAATTAAAAAAAATGGTTGCATTTTAAAATTACTTCTACAAATTTGTCCTTAGGATCCATTATAGGTCTTGAACCCAATGAGTCGGAGAAGAAGTTTCAATTTGAAATGACCTTTTAGGCCCAAAATTATGGGCCCTAGGGTTGGAAATCTAGGCGTCAAATCAAACTGTTTACTAGCAAAAATCTACCCTTTAGTAACATTGACTACAAAAACATGTAACGTAAAAAATGGATTGCGCGAGGGTAAGATTCAACCTGACTGTAAATATGAGCATTGAGAAATTTCACTTGGCTCGTCGATGTTTCTTTCAAGTTTTAAGCTATTTCAATGAGCCTCGGCAGTAATAACAACAAATTATCCAAATTTTCCAAGCCTCTTACGGAATACTATCTCTCATTCTTTAATTTGAATTCCAGGTAAACTAGTGAATAGGATGAGTACAATTTCTGCTTCCATTCCCAGTTCGATAATTTTCTCCGAATGATCCAATCTGTTAGAAAATTCCAATCAATTTTGCTTGAATTCAAAGGTCACTAGCTGCACCATCTTTCGATTTTCCCATCGTTGTGACGAGGGGCATAGCCTGACTAACTGAAAGTGAGGCTCTAGGCCTACAATAATCTGGAGGCCCCCTGAAGCTCTATAGCGGAAAGCAGTGGTTTATTTACTGGCTTGGGGCCCATTTGATTGCCTTTTTGGGGGCCTCTTTGTCCATCTCAGAATTATGTTTAAATCATTTATCATGTGTATTGAGGAATCCCCTTCTCGAACCCTTACAATTGAGATAGGCAAATTCGTTACTGGCAGAATCGATAAAAATTATCCCATAAGGAAATTTATACAATCAAGTCATATGTTTTGATTATTATTTAAAAAATACATGTATTTTTCATATAATTGTAATGCTATGCATCATTCTTTATGTAATTTGGGGTATCCTATTAAGATGGGGTCCCAGGCCCAGCCCTTGTCGACCTGCGGTGTAATCAGGCCCTTAAGAGGGGCAATTGAGTTTGGTAAGCTTTGTCATTTGAGTATACGAAAAAAAACCCCTACTTTACTTAATGACAAAAATTAACTCTTTCAAGTTCTAGTTTATCAGCGAGTATGATTCATGATTGCTTATTCTCTTTTACGACCGTTTATTTGGCAGACTTTAGGTAGCTAAACCTGAGTAAAATCAATAGGAACACTTTAAATACACTTTCAGATTTAAAATGTGAATGAAATCGTAAGTATTTTAGGGTAAAAAAAAGTCGAGTATTAGTCACATTGTATGCACGGAAACATTATTCAGGAAGTTTACTAATTTTCTTTGATTTCTAAATACTTTCATCTTACGGGAAACATTTATAACACTTATTTAATTTATTTATTGTTCGTTACATTGAAAATTTATTGCCTATTATTCTATTCCCATTCATGATTGCGTTTTTTAAGTTATTGATCTCTATAGAACCTTGCTTCGATTTCCATTATTTTTTCTGAGTATGCACGATTAATTTCTTTCTTTAACTTAAATAACCATTTTAGTCGCTCTTGAATCAGCTTTGACTAATTTCTGTTTTTTCGTGATCTCCGTGTACTATGACGCATGCACCTACAAACCTGAGTATTTGAAGATTTGCTTGGTAATTTTCAGATTCAACTCTTTTTTTTTTCAAGGCTGCAATTTTAAAATTTTCATTTCTTCAGACATTTTTTCATCAGTGGAAAAAGTGCTAGAAAAGTCAAATGTTTACTTTGATACTTCTATTAATTATTTATAGAAGTTTATTCCGATAGTTGAAAAGTTTAGCATAAAATGTTGACTGGGAACATGTACTCCTTTTTATACTAGAGACATTGTAACATATGTTAGAAATTGTGCTTTTTTACTTTATTTTTTCTTTTATTTTATTATTATTATTTTTTGGAAAAAAAAAATATCACAAAAACTAACTCAAAGGTATTAGCAAAAAGTTTCTGAACTTAAAATTATGCATTGCAGTTTTGATTTTCCCATGTCTTGAAAGCTGAATAGGAAAACAACGAATGAAAAGGGAAAAAATGGAGGGGGAGGGAGAAATAAAATATATAAAAATAAGTCAAGTAAATTAAATCAATTTGCTAAATCAATGAAACTGAAGTATATATATTATCATAGACGCTCCTCTCTTGTATGCATTCGTGAAATTAATCATTAATACTGCCGCGGAAACGTAAAGCGCAGTATCTGTAGAAATAGGTTTTGTGATATCTGAAGCAATGTGCTTTGGATTCCATACTAAGAGTAGGAAAATGTTGGAATTTTTATGTTTTTTATCTTGCTTTATTTTCTGCGGAAGTCGAATAAGCAAGCTTGCACAATGCAAGTTAAAGTTCAGTAGATGAAAACATTTGCAGATACTGCCCTTTACCTTCCCGCAGCTGTATAAATTCGACTATTGATGTGGAGAGCTCAACTGAGCTCGAAATGTTATGAAATTATATATTTTGTTTGACGAAACCACACAGAAGACATATTTTATGAATTTTTATCCTCGTACTTTGCGTTTGTTTCAAAAATAAAAAAAACCGCTCATTTTGTATTTCAAATTGTTAGGAATTAACTCGTTTTGTTCAAGCATACATATAAAACATTGTCCAAAGGGGACAAGATAAAAATCCTTTTCAACGATGATTTTTTTTTCTAACCTCAAGAACTAATTTGTAAAACTACATTTTTTGTCCGAAATGAGTTTCCCCAAAGAACACACTTTACACTAGTTATAGAGCCATTAGGCTCTTGTTCAAATAATTAGTTTTGTGAATGTGGTATGATTTATGATGGACTACGTGCAAAGCACATGTTTGTTATGCTTGTTATTCACAATGTGTAAATTGTCTATACGTATTATAGCCTGTGCAGAGCATTACCTAAATTATATCGATTGTTTGACTTAAATTAAATTATCCATGTTTAATGAATTGTATTAGTTTTGCACTTCTATAACTGCACTGTCTTGTGTGCCAGTAAGTCGACCATCTGGGGAGAAGTGATCAGTTGCATCTGGTCGGGGATCCCCAGACGACTTCAAAAAAAAAAAAAAATACGTGAATGTCATTGTTAGCAAATAAAAAACCAAAAATAAACAAACACGAATTATAATAGTGTAAAAATTAATGTGCAATTTCAAATCAAGTTTACTAAAGATTTCAGGGAAGCAAGTCTTCTGTTCCTTAAAAAAATTAAAATTCAAATTTTGTTTCTTTCTCTCGACGACAGCTTTATCAAAATTCCTAAATATTCAAAATTTGTAGGGCAGTAGCATACATTCGTTTGTTGCGGGTACTGCTATTGAAATTGAGTTATTTATAATTCTTTTTCAATAAGCGTAACTGACTTTGTTGTTCTTTTTCTTTAACTCTTCTCCATTAAGTCATATGCGTTTTATGTATCTGGAGCTGTCCGAAAGAGCAAGACTCGTTTTGTTTAAAATTTTATGGTTTATTGAGATTTAGGTTTGAATAGTTATTTTCGTTGTTTGAAACGAAAAAAAACTATTTTGCCATTGGTATGTTTTTATATTTACTTAAAATTTACCTTAATTTCAAAAATAAATAAATAAATAAATAAAAATAAATAAGTAATAAAATAAAAAGTAGGTAAACTATAAAACAGAAGTGTATACTTTTTCATTCATAATTTTTTCCCGCGCTTTCCTGCTATTTATTACAATAATTCTATTTTTGATTTGGAAAGTTTTAATTGGCTTGAAACTTCATAACACTATATACTTTCTGTGATGTAAATGCATAGAAAGCTTCATACTGTTTGAATTTTTCTACTATGTTCATCACGTTTGTGTTAAACGAAGAAAAGAAAAATGGACGCGGTGTTCTGGCAGTAAATCGTTCTATATTCCAAATTATTAGGAATTGACTCGTTTTTGCCAAGCATACATATAAAACATTGTTCAAAAAGGACAAGATAAAAATCATTTTTTAACAATAATTTTTTTTCTAACCTCAAGAACTAATTTGTAAAGCTACGTTTTTTGTCTGAAAAGAGTTTCCCCGAAGAACACACTTTACACTAGTTATAAAGCCATCAGACTCTTGTTCAAATAATTAGTTTGTAAATGTGGTATGAAATGTAATGTACTACGTGCAAAGCACATTTTTGTTATGCTTGTTACTTACAATGTGTAAATTGCCTATACGTATCATGGCCTGTGCAGTGCATTATACACATTAGTTTGATAGTTTGACTTAAATAAAAATTATCCATGTTTAATAAATCGTATTAGTGTTCACTTATTACAAATGTTATTGATTTGCGTGCCAGTAAGTCGACCATCTGGGGAGAAGTGACCAGTTGCTACTGGTCAGAGATCCCCAGACGACTTCAAAAAAAAAACAAAACCTGGACACAAGTTCAGGTTTTCCATATTAGTTATGATCTCAAAGGGATCATATTTTATGTTTAAACTTTTTCTTATAAAAATGTGAATGTCATTGATAGCAAATAAAAAAACTTAAAATAAACAAACACGAATTATAATAGTGAAAAAATCAATGCTAAATCTAGATTAATTAAATCTAAAATAAATCTAATTTGCTTAAGATTTCAGGGAAGCAAATCTTGTGTTCCTTAAAAAATAAAAAAATTCAAATTTTGTTTCTTTCTCTCGACGACAGCGTTTTCAAAATTCTTAGGTATTCAAAATTTGTAGGGCAGTAGTATATATTCGTATACTTTTGTTTCAGGTACTGCTATTGAAATTGAGTTATTTATAATTCTTTTTCAATAAGCGTAGTTAACCTTGTTGTTTCTCTTCTTTAATTCTCCTCCATTAAGTCACATGCGTTTTAAGTATCTGGAGCTGTCCGAAAGAGCAAGACTCATTTTTGTTTAAAATTTAATGGTTAATCAAGATTTAATTTGGAATAATTATTTTCGTTGTTTGGAAAGGAAAAAAAAACTATTTTACAATTGGTATGTTTTTATATTCACTTAAAATTAAGCTAAATTTAAAAAAAATAAATAAAATTAAAAAGCAGCTAAACTATAAAATAGAAATGTATACTTTTTCATCCGTACTTTTTTCCCAATCTTGCCTGCTATTTCTTATAGTGTTTTTTTTTTTTATTTGGAAAGTTTTAATATGCTTGAAATTATATAACACTATACATTTTCTGTGATGTAAATACATAGAAAGCTTCATACTGTCTGAATTTTCCTACTATGTTCTTCGCGTTTGTGTTTGATAAAGAAAAGAAAACTAGATACGATGTTCTCGCGGGAGCTTGTTTCATATTCTAAATTGATAGGAATGATCATCCTTTTTACAAGTAAGCAAATAAAACATTGTTCAAAGGAAAAAAAAAATCTCTTCTAACAATGTGTTTTTGAGAACCTTTTTAAATGATGTTTAAAGCTACATTTTTGTACCACAGGGCTTCCCCAAAGAACACTTACTAAATTCGTAGTACTGAGAGGTTATTACGCACATTAGTTTATAACTACGGCATTAATATTTCGTATGTTATATTTTATGTTCTTTTTCTTATTTATAATGTGCACGAATTGCACTACATATTATAGCAATGATTGTTCTGGTGCTTCCACTAAATGCCGTATAGTTTCATGAATTGTATTGGTTTTGTCTAATTAACGCTGTCAATAGCTTGTGTGTTAACTAGTCGACCATCTGGGGCAAAGAGACCTGTTGCATCTTGTCTGGGACCCCCAGACGACTTTAAAAAAAGGAAAAATCACACAAGTATTGATCTATGTAAATTATCCTGTGATTTATTATATATATAGCTTATATGAAAACATATGTTTTGTGTGAAATTGTCTTACCTCAACTTTTGCATACATTTATATGTTATGAACAGGGCTTATCGTATCTAAGAGCTATTGAAAAGACAGAAAATGAACGTTTTCGGCAAAAAAAAAAAAAACTTGATTTGTATTTTAACTTTTGTTAGTATAGTTCTGTTTGAGAATTAAGCAAGAAATGAAAAATCTGTTTTGCTGTTAAAGTTAGCATGTAAGAAATTTACTAATTACTGTTTGTCAGTGTGTCCTTTGGAGACAATTTCCTAATAACCTTCATGATTAGTAGAATTAAACATGATGCCTGATGAGAATCAAATAACTCATATTTTAAGGAAGGTGAGCTTTAAAATACAATGTTGTCAATGAGCAGTAACTGCATAAAACTTCCGAATTACAGTACAATCTCAAAGTTTGTCCACTATGAAGTATCCTACTGACTGATCAGAGACACAACAAGATTTGTTTTCTTATGAAACTTCAAGTCCTACATCTTGCTTCAGTAGAAGAGTCGTAGCATTATACAAATTTCAAAGCTATTGGTGATGCTTGAGTAATACAACTGGCTGTAATACAATTCATTAGTTCAGAAAATTTCCCTTTGAACCGAGATGTAGAACGTGTAGAACTTTTGATTGCAATATTTCACCTAAAAATAAAGCTCGTTGATTGTCAAACTATGAGGTTAAAGAGCTTAATAAGTTGCGTGTTTATACTATCATTTAATGAAGTTTGGCTCTGTTCGAAGCCCAGCTCATAATGCTTAAATTGCCTGCACATATCATACAGAGTATTATAAACATTTAGCAGAATATGTTTGAATGTATTTTAGTAATTTTTATCAGTTGAAGCATGTTCTGGTGGTGTATTTCATGTATTTCCGCCTTAGAGCTGGCTATAGGGCGGTAACTTCCTCTATATTAAAGCTATTTCTGACTTGTGTGCCAGTAAGTCGACCATCTGGGGAGAAGTGACCAGTTGCATCTGACCAGGGATCCCCAGACGACTTTAAAAAGAAAAAAAAAATGGACACAAGTTCATATTTACCATATTAGTTCTGATCTTAAAGGGATCATATTTAATGTTTGAACTTTATGTCTCATAGAAATAATGTCAATGTCATTGGTAGCAAATAATAAAAAAAAAAAAAAATAAACAAATACGAATTATAAAAGTGTAACATTTAATGCGCAATATCAAATCTGGTTTGCTTAAGATTTCAGGGAAGCAAAGCTTCTGTTCTTTAAAAAAATAAACATTCACATTTTGTTTCTTTCTCTCGACGACAGCTTTTTTTCAAAATTCCTGAATATTCAAAATTTGTAGGTTAGTAGTATATATTCGTATATTTTTGTTGCAGGTACTGCTATTGAAATTGAGTTATTTATAATTCTTTTTCAATAAGCGTAGTTGACTTTGTTGTTCCTTTTCTTTAATTCTCCTCCATTAAGTCACAACATTCGTTTTAAGTATCTGGAGCTGTCTGAAAGAGTAAGACTCATTTTTGTTTGAAATTTCAGGGTTTATTAAGATTTAGGTTTCGAATTATTTTTGTTTGGAAAGAAAAAAAAGTATGTTACTGTTGGTATGTTTTTACATTTACTTAGAACAAACCTTAATTTTAAAAAAAATACATAAAGTGGTTAAACCACTAAACAGAAGTGCATTCTTCATTCATACTCTTTTCCAGCGCTTTCCTGCTATTTATTACAACAATTCTATTTTTGATTTGGAAAGTTTTGATAGGCTTGAAATTTAACAACACTACATATTCTTTGATGTAAATACACAGAATTCATATTCTATGAAGCTTTCTATTCTGATTTTCGCGTTTGTGTTTAACAAAGAAAAATACACTGTTCTGGCTGGAGCTTGTTTCTTATTCTAAATTGCTAGGAATGTTCATTCTTTTTACAAGTAAACAAATAAAATCTTGTTCAAAGGGGACGAAAAAAAAACCCCTCTTTTAAAAATGTATTTTTGAGAACTTTTTTAAATAATTTTTTAAACTACATTTTTATATCACAGGGCTCCCCTAAAGAAAACTCATTAAGTTCTTAAATCTGCCAGGTCATTGATCGCATTAGCTTAAAACTACGGCATCAATATTTCATGTGCTATGTATTATGTTCTATTTGTCATTTATAATGTCTACAATTTGCATGGTATTTATCATAATAGCAATGATTGTTCTTACCCTAAATACCGTATAGTTTAATAAATTTTATCAGTATTCGTCTAATTAATGCTGTCAATAGCTTGTGTGTTAACTAGTCGACCATCTGGGGCGAAGAGACCTGTTGCATCAGGTCTGGGACCCCCAGACGTCTTTAAAAAAAAAAAAAAGAAAAAATCACACAACTATTGACTTTGTAAATTGTCTTGTGATTTATTATATACATTGCTTAAATGAAAAGTATGTTTTGCGTAAAATTTTGTACTACCTGAACTTTTGCATAAATTTCGATGTTATGAACAGGGCTTATTGTATCTACGAGCTATTGAAAAGACAGAAAATGAACATTTTGGGCAAAAAAAAAAAAAAGATTTGTATTTTAACTTTTGTTAGTATAGCTCTGTTTGAGATTTGTGCAAGAAATGAAAAATCTATTTTGCTGTTAAAGTTAGCATGTAAGAAATTTACTATTTGATAGCATGTCCTTTGGAGAGTTTCCTAAAAACTTCCATGACTAGTAGAATTAAACATGATGCCTGATGAGAAACAAGTCACTTATATTTTAAGGAAGTTGAGTTTTAAAATACAATGTCAGTGAGCAGTAACTGCATAAAACTTCCGATTACAGTGCAATCTCAAAGTTTATCCACTATGAAGTATCATACTGACTGATCAGAGACGCAACAAGATTTGTTGTCTTATGAAACTTTAAGCGCTACATCTTGCTTCAGTAGATTTATACAAATTTCTGAGCTATTGTTGATGTCTGAGTAATACAACTGGCTGTAAGGCAATTCATTAGTTCAGAAAATTTCTCTTTGAACCGAGACGTAGAACTTATAATTGCAACATTTCACCGAAAAATAAAGCCCGTTGATTTTCAAATTATTAAGTTAAAGAGCTTAATTAGTTGTGTGCTTATACTATCATTTATGAAGTTTGGCTCTGCTCGAAGCCCAGCTTCACAAGTTTGTAACTCATAATACGTAAATTGCCTGCACATAACATACAGTTGTATGGAGCATTATAAACACTATGTAGAATATGTTTGAATGTATTTTAATCATTTGTATCAGTTTAAGCATGTTATGGTGATATATTTCATGTATTTTTACCTTATCCCTGGCTATGGGGGTAACTTACTGAATGTTAAAGCTATTTCTGACTTGTACGTCAAATAGTCGACTATCTGGGGAGAAGAGGCCAGTTGAATTTGGCCAGGGATCCTCAGACGACTTTATGAAGAAAAAAAAAGAAAAAAAGGACGCACATGTACAGAATTTCACTGTAAATCGTTATCTTAAATAACACGTATTTAACGTTTAAACTGTAACACCATAAAGCTTATGTTAATGTCATTGCTGTCAAAAATTGACTGCTCTTAACAGGTCTTTTGATTTGATAGCCTGAACGGGATATTTCTTAACTTATGTATTTCCCCTTAACAGCTGTCTTCATAGATACTCATTCAATTATGTTTGTTAAGCCAATGATCCATAAATTTTGGAGTCATTTGAAGATATTGATACACTTAGGTCACGACCTCTGTTTCACAGTTTACTTACATCATGCTTGAAACATATGCTTTTTCGTGTTTTTTAACTGAACTCCACAATTCCAAGAAATAAATTGTTTCCATATATTTTTGATCCCTTGAATCAAAGTTAAGACATAGATTGCTTGGTTATGAATCAAGTTGTCTTTTAAGCTGATTTATCAGACCGATAACAAATTGAAGCAGCAAAAGACAACGTGGAAATGATTCCTGACGAACTTGCAAAAACTGACTTGAAATATTACTTTTTCACAATTAGATTTCTCGTCTGCATTAGAGGCTCGAAACATCACTGAATTGATGTATCAACTAAATGAATCTTCTGTGTTTCTGACTTGGGGATTCCACCATTTCTGGATCCTTTTGCATCTTTGTGACTCATAATTTCTCAACTGCTAGCATACTTTTATGGAACAGCCTGACGAATAAAGATTGCTGTACACTATTGCACAATCAAGCTTAAGTAATGACGTTTCCACTCATTTGTCACAATTTTGTGTTTTATGAATAGCTAAAATCATAAAATACTCATTACGTTCTCTAAGATGTCAGCCTCAACGTTGCTTCAATGTTTTACAGCTTTTTAAAATTTTTTGTTCCCAAAATTGTTTTTTAAGAAGAGCAATTCGTCCGAACTTGATTTCAAGTATAGAATGCTATCCGTTGAAACAGTTTGAAGTATCTGTAAAACCAGTGATTATTGTTAGCACATTTCACTAAAGAAAACTAAGTGTAAACTAAAACGTATTGTACTCCTAGTAAAAACTTGTACAATTTTCTTTATCAAAGACTTTAAAAAATAATAAAAGCAAATGCTGTCTAGATGCAAAACACGCTATAGAGCGTATTCAACATACTTTGTTTACAATGTTCAAAGATTCTAGACCTATGCTATATTAAAGTCAGAACAAACAACGTAAGTAGAAGCACAAATTTGTTGAAATTAATTGAATCGATGAGTCCAGGGCCTGATTACTGATTAGACCAACTAGGCCGTGGCCTAGGACCCCCGTTTTTAGGGGCCGCCCAAAATAACTGAAATCGTTTTAGCCAATTGCTAAAACTAACTGTAACTTTTGATTATCATGGGGCCCTGAAAAAGAGGTTTGAACTAGGGCCTCCCAATGTGTTAATCGGGCCCTCGATGAGTCCGAAAGTCAGTCGTCTCTTTTGCTAAAGTCCAGGAGATGACTGGTTTTCGGACTCATCGAATCGATTGAATGTTTCTTCTTCTAAAATGTTTAAATATGGTTTTAACCGAAAGCATTGTACTAATGTTTTCATGTATTTTGTTTGCTATGTCTCTTAATGGTGGGTTATTATTACGACTACAAAACGGCAATGCATAATTGTTAGTCTTTCTTTTTTTTCCGATTCTTTTAAAAACAGTTTTTGGTACGAATGTATTGTAACATCCAGTAAATGTAAGTAAACACAGTATATAGTAGTTTTTTTTTTTTCAAAACTCTTTTCAAAATAATACTGAAATTTAACTGAAACCAAAATTTAATGCAATTTTTTAAACAATGTCATATTTTAAGCATTTTAATAACTTTTACATTCTGTTCATTTTCCCAGCTACGCAAATTTCAGAAATTTTGATGCTTTGTAGATAACGATTCTCTGTTTGAAAGCAATTTTTTACTTCTGATTAATTGCATAATTTTCAGTAAAAGTATTTAAAGGTACATTGACTTTTTCAAAGAATGTTATATATCACTCACTCCCTTTTCACAGATGAGACATTTTTGAGCATATATATTTGCTCTTTATTCCCAGAATTTTAAAGTTTGGCTTTTAATTGTGATATATATGAATTTTAGAAACCATTGTGTGTCATGATAGGAAATTATCAACATTTCTAAAATGTCTGTATTTAAAAGACATGTACGTGTTGCAGGCGTGATTTTACGGTCACACTCGCAACACGTGCACGTGACACATAGTGGTCATTATATTCAAACATATAATAATTGAAAGCCGAACTTTTAAAATTCTTGCAATAAAGAGCAATTAGATGCGTAAAAGTGTCGCACCCGTGAAAATAGATTGAGTGATACAGATATAGAGTATCGATTAAACGGTTCAAGTCAAGCCTCTCTTAAATTCAAAATAATGTCTTCGTTTGCAGATCTTTCAAAACAAATTCTGCTTTTTATATAACTACTAACTACGCAATCGTCAATGGGATTAAAGTAGCTGTCAAAATCTGTTTCTGAAACGAATACTTGACATAGAATGCAGATTTTTTGTTTTACTCCATTACTTTTATTTTACAAAACCCAATGGTGAATACTTAAGCTAAAATTTAAAATTTTGTTTGGAACTGTACTTAGATAATAGGATTTTGCTTACAGCAATCTCAATTGATTAGCATTTTGCAGCTTTGCAAGTGTTTTAACACTATTTTCGTGAAGAAATTACCGAAGTGAATCCACACTTCACATTCCGTCATGCCTTTTACAGAGAGCAACTGTTTTCTCATGCTCTGCTCATTCTCCGGTTTTTTTTTTTTTTTTTTTTGAAAAATAGTTTTATTTCACGATTCTTTTGTTTTATTAGCACATTTTTTTCATTTTTATTTATATTGGGAAGCGCAAAAGACAAAGTTATAATACTTGTTAAAAGTTTATCATATTTTGTACGTCTTAACTGCTCGTGGATTGATAATATCACTCAATGCCAATATCTGTACTGACTGCTAATAGTCTGTAAAAGGGAAAAAGCAATCATTTTCATATTTCAGTCCAATGCTAAGGATACCCACGCTTATTGTAAAGGTAATTGCAAAAGCTGGTTCTGACTATATTAGTTTAATAACTATCGAGCCATTTTAGGTACAGTAGAAGATTTTGCATCTACGACCTAAACATCTTCACCAATAAATGTTTACTTCTTTAAAGACGAAAATTTCGTATTCAAACTTCGTTTTACATTCGAAAATATTTGCAACAATTAGCTTATTTAAATGATTCGTCGGATTGAGCCAAGAAATTGCGCCTTAAAAGTGTAAGTCTTGAGACATTCTTACAGGTATTTTCAGTAAGTTGCCGCCATACCCATGGCTAAGGCAGAAATACACCTCCAGCTCAGTCGTTCCAGCCGAGGACTGCCGTTTCGTGCTTATTGGCACTCATAAGTTCAGCATAGGAAGTGACTGAGCTGGAGGTGGAAAACATCTTAAGGGAGCCAAGAGTGCAAAACAAACTGGTAGCTTACATAGAATTAGCACTGACCAGTCGAGTGACCGAGACAATGGTTCAATTCAACTCGAAGATTAAAGGCAAGGCATGTTATTTTCTAATTCTGTATTAGCTACCAGTTTTTTTTTTTTTTTTTTGGCACTCTTGGCTTCCTTAGGAGGTTTTCCACCTCCAGCTCAGTCACTTCCCATGCCGGGCTGATGAGTGCTAATAAGCACGAAACTGCAGTCCTCGGCTGGAATGACTGAACTGGCGGTGTATATCATGTATTCATGCTTACAGTCATTAAACGTTTTACGAAAGATTATTCAATATCAAAACAACGGTTTTGAAACATTTGAATAAAAGAATGCTGAAAAAACAAACACAGTGAGCTTCTTTTCCGTGTCTCTCCAAATGTTTCTCTGTTCAATGTCTTTAATTCGTGAAGCATCTGTATCCGTTTACGGTAGTGAAACACTTTGCGTAATGAATTTTGTCAGCGAGCAGGAAAATGGAGCTGTAACACATTTGGCTGCATGCGATTCAAAATTTCTTTATTAAAGTGCGACATTCTTTTAATAGCATATTCAGCCGCCCTTGACTAAAACTTACTGCTTTCTAGTTCCGTGTCTTGTGTTAGTTGAATCAAATACACAAGTGACGATGAGCAACAGGCTCTGGGCCCAGTTAGAGTAGTCCGAGGGAGTGTATCAATTCTCGAAGAAGATCAATAGCCCTCTTGAAACTATTCCCCCCATTGCAAGTAATAGCTACTTTTGGTAAACTATTTGAAACTCCTACAATCCTGTGGATGTCATAATTTTTAATCAATTGAATCAACTAATGTTAAAGCACTTAACTATGGCTCTTTTGCTTCCAGAAATTAAATTTTGTCGCAATTGTTTCTTTAGATAATGTAACAACGCAAATATGATGCCGATTTATAATCCAGTTTAGGCAAATTTTTATCACAGTATACTAGTCTCCCTATAGGAAACCTATAGGAAATTGAGTTTTAAAATCACGATTTAAAATTAATTCAACCTCAATAGTTTCTCTTTCAAGCCAAAAAAAATGGATAATTTAGTACAAGCTACCCGCTCGACCCAAAAAAGGACACTATGTAGGAACGATATGCAGGAGGTCCCGAACTCAAGTTTTAGGAAGGGAGGAAATTTCCAATTTGCATATTGGAGCTCAAATTGTGCCGAATGATGACAGTTGTGCCGAAAGGAGCTCCAAATTGTGCCGAATGATGATAGTTTTTCCGGATGGAACTCCAAACTTCCCCAAATCGATTACCAAATTGTGCCGAATGATGATATTTTTTTCCAAACTTTCTCAAGTAGAACACCTAATTCTACCAAATCGTCAGACAAAATGTGCTGAAAAGAAATATTTGGGAGGTCACGGTGACCTCCCGTCGTGTCGGGGCGCCCCTTGCCATGTGCTGCATTTCAACTCGTAAAGGTTTTGTATCACTACGCTGCGTAATGCCCTTGCACATCTTCTTTACTAATAATAAATTGAAAGTCTGTCCGGAAGATGTCTGGATCTCTGTGACGCGCATAGCGCCTAGACCGTTCGACCGATTTTCATGAGGTTTGGCACAAAGTTAGTTTGTAGCATGAGGGTGTGCACCTCGAAGCGATTTTTCGAAAATTCGATGTGGTTCTTTTTCCATTCCAAATTTAAGAACAAAATATATCATAAGATGGACGAGTAAATTACGAAATTATCATATCGTGGAACCGTAACATGGGCACAAGCCAATTGGCGAGATATGAAATTTTCATAACGTTGAAACCGTAACATGGGTACAAGGCAATTAGCGAGAAAATTCACCATACATTATTTGTAAATATACAGGCGAACCAAAAGACCTTTTAATTTTTCTACTACGGGCAAAGCCGTGCGGGTACCACTAGTAATCTATAAACTTAATTAAAAACATAATTTTACTCACATTCGGTTCCTTAGAGCCCTTAGTAGGTCTTTTTTCAGTCAAACTTCATGTTTAGTCTAACGTTACTGAATGTTTCAATAGGAATTAATTTTCTGGCTTCTCCGGCACGGCAACATTTCCATATCGAGGGGGGTCTTTGGGATTCCAGGGTCATCCTACAACTTTTAGATTGGAAGGTGGAGTGTCTATGGGATTCCAGGGGTCACTCTACAACTTTTAGATCGGGAGGTGGAGTGTCTATGGGATTCCAGGGTCACCCTACAACTTTTAGATTGGAAGGTGGAGTGTCTATGGGATTCCAGGATCACTCTACAACTTTTAGATTGGAAGGTGGAGTGTCTATGGGATTCCAGGGTCACCCCACAACTTTTAGATTGGAAGGTGGAGTGTCTATGGGATTCCAGGATCACTCTACAACTTTTAGATTGGAAGGTGGAGTGTCTATGGGATTCCAGGGGTCACTCTACAACTTTTAGATTGGAAGGTGGAGTGTCTATGGGATTCCAGGTGTCACTCTACAACTTTTAGATTGGAAGGTGGAGTGTCTATGGGATTCCAGGGGTCACTCTACAACTTTTAGATTGGGAGGTGGAGTGTCTATGGGATTCCAGGGTCACCCTACAACTTTTAGATTGGAAGGTGGAGTGTCTATGGGATTCCAAGATCACTCTACAACTTTTAGATTGGAAGGTGGAGTGTCTATGGGATTCCAGGGTCACCCCACAACTTTTAGATTGGAAGGTGGAGTGTCTATGGGATTCCAGGGTCACCCTACAACTTTTAGATTGAGCGGTGGCATGTCTATGGGATACCCTACAACTTTTAGATTTCATGAAATCACGTGATCTAACACCGTTAAATAATCTCACTCAAAATGCTATTTAAAACAACATTACTTGACCACTATACCGAAGCACGGAGCTTACGCTCAAAGATTTTATGCTATAAAAAGGGTGTTGTGTTAATAATATACGCTGTCGTTTTGGTTTTTCAAATTGAAAAACGAGTAAATGTTAGGAATTAATATTTGACGAAAGTATTTCTGGAGTCTTGTAGTCATCGGAACTTTTTTCACAATTAGCATATTTAATTTTTTTTTACTGATCAGTATCATCGAGTATCGCATTCCCTGAAAAGGAAGGCTTCCACTTTTGAGTTTAACAAGTTTTAGAGGCATTTGAGAAAAAGAGAGCCTTTTTCAGTAATGTGGACACTATTGTAAGGTATGTAAGCGTGGCGTGAAAGTCAAAAAGTTGCTTTAGTAGCAAGTGACCAGAAGAAAATTTTGATTTAGTCATAGAAACCCTTTTTCATTTTTAGTTTCCGCCTCATTCATAAATTATATTTTTTTATGAAAACAGAAATATTTTTACATAAACAAGAATCAAGTAAGGCCCTTGTAAGAATACGTACAAAAATTTCATTTTGGACCATGAGAAATCACTTTTGATGCATTTTCGAACTTTTTATGAATCTAAAAATAAAGTATGGGTTTTTTTAGGTGGTTTTTCCACCAAAACGTAAAAATATTCTGTTCATTTTCCAGAAAACTTTGTCAGTTAGGATATATTGAATCCAAAAATTTCTCGGTTATGATTTCAAATTGCTTTTTTGTTTGTACGAAAAAAAATTCTTCGCTTTACTAGCCTAAATGTTATGTGTTGTTTCATTAGATTTTCGACGTCCTCAAACTATATTTTTTTTGTTTGTTTACGTTAGTATTTACTTCAAAGAAATCGGGTGTTAAGTAACCAACAATACATCAATTTATGTTTTTAATATTGCTAATAAAAAAAGAATTTTTGTGGTTTGAACTTGAGTTGTAACATATGCTTTTGAAATGATAAACACGAAAATTGCTTGGAAAGTTTTTGTTCGTTATTTCGAATCGCTCTGATAATTGGACTTCGGCGTCGCTGAGTGTTAAACTATTCTATTTGTACAAACGGGGGGGGGGGGAGGTGGTTTCCGTTACCGATAACGATTGTTGGCATAGTGCCTATCTATAAGCCCTGAACGGTAACTTACTGAACAATAACTTCTCCTGTTCCAAACTAAACTTGAATAAGTTCGTCCAAGATCAAGCATCAAGTCACCAGAGTCGTTACTATACTACGTTAGAATTTCCGTCACTTGTTTGATATACAGTGGTGTTCCCATAGGGTTTACTGAATATACGCCGTGAACTCTCAAACATTTTTTAGACATACAGCGTATACCCTCAAGCTTCATAAATTTCCATATTATGACAAACTATGTGTATGATCACATTCACAAATTGTGCGTAATGGATTACAGGAAGTATACCCTCAGAAAAATTGATAGGAACATCACTGTTGATATATATTCCAATAAGTCATAAATGTATTCCTAATAATATAAAATTGTATTTCCGTAATTCCCTTCCTTTCCTTTTTTCTCCCCTTCCAAGTTTTCTGACTCTTGTTCTGTTCTGTTTATACATAATTTTTGTGAGTCTAGTTCAAATACAGCATGTCGAAGTGAAAAAAAAAGTTAGCTGTAACCAACTCAGTTGTAGCTGAACGTGTGGAAAATGTTTGGAACTTACTTTCGTATTAAATTTGCTTAAAAAGAATTATTCCCTATGCGTTGGGAAGTTCTAGTTGTCATTTTCTAGTTTAAAAATTATATTTATGACAATAAATGTTTTTCTTTTGTAAAAGGTTTAATGAAAAAGAATAGTTTCAGACAAATCAGGTATCGTCATTAAGGATTGCCAGCATTGGAATATAATAATTTAGTTATTTATCTGAAATTATTTCGATTTTCTAAGTTCTACAGTTGATTACGTCATGTATCTAAAATTAATAGTGATACATGAATTTCGTGCTATTTTGTCAGGCTTTTAACCACGCCCAGTATGTGAAAATAACATTAATAAATTAAGTTATAATCACAATGCGTGTAGCAAACATCGAAGACTTTTCTTTGCTTATAGAGCAATGTACACGATCATGGTACTAAATGATACATACAATTTACATTACTGTGATACATGCATAAATAAATAATTAAAGAAAACAAAATCCATAAAACATAATTTCCAAAAAAAAGCAAAAAAAATTAAAAAAAGATAATCTTGTTGGGTTAATTTTAAAATCTTAGGTAAAAGTTATGCAGAGGTTAGATATAAATCAAATAGCAATCATTAATAGGCTACTCTAGGTTTGAAATAACGTAATATTAAAAAAAACGGAAACAATGAGCATCACAAAAAAATGTGCTATCAGAAAGAAATTTCCAAAAAGAAAGAAAATAACATGAAAAATTCAGGAATTTTTTCAAACAATCGCAACAGATCTTGTGACGTGCTATCCCAAAGCGAATAAAAAGATCGGACGTCAGCTAACTGTGGAGAGAAATATGTCCGAGTCGTGGCTTAACTGATCATAGACACTCTACACAACGTTACTCTCTTTTATAGGGAACAGGGCAACGTAACTGTCGTTAAGTGAAGTTGGGTGACATTTACAGCCCTTTTGCAAAAGTATTCCATCTCAAATCTGTGCCCATAAATCGTCCCTTTTTCACTGAATTCCCCAAAAGAAAGTAAATATTGTCAAGGTCATAGCTCAAGTTATCAGAGCTGCACCATAAGTTGCTTTGCCACTTGCTATTCCGTCTTTTATAAACAATCCTCTGAAGTGAAAGCTTGGCTTGTCGTGGATGGATGATCCTAAGAGTCAGACAATCCTTTAGTCCGACAGAGTGATCGCAGTTCTGAAAGCAAATAGTAAAGGGTAGTTTACCGGATGTGGAACAGTTACCGGTCTTGTCCGGATGTGGAACATGTGGTCCGGATGTGGAATTTGTGTCCGGATGTGGTTTTGTGTGTGGTTTTTGTTGTGGGATATATTTCGATGATGATTAAAAACCCACTCCAGTTATTTTTCTTAATGATTTCATTCCTCCAGAAAAGTCTGGTACTTGTAGAATTGGAATACAAGAAATGGGAAGTCTATGTTATTGCTACATTATTAATAACGTTTCTCTGCATTACATTAATATTTATTTTTGTAAGGAGTCTGCTAATTTTGTTCTTTATTTTTTTTACTTATATATATTTGCTTATTGCACAAACATAATAGATAACAAGAAGCGTGAAAATGCTATTGGTTTATTTTTAGATTTTAGAACAGATCTCCAAAAGTGTCATAGTGGCAAACTTTTTGGCAACTTGTTTGTTTACTTCCGGTTTATGCTTTCTGGGAATAGCATGGGGAGTAAAGATGTACCACATGTATTTGGAGTAATATGTAAAGTATGTATGGGGAGTAAAGATGTATAGTAACAGGAGTAAAGATGCACTAATTTCTGTCTGCATAAAAAGGAATTTAGTTGCCAGATGAGAAGTTACATTGGGCTAAGTCATGATTTTATTTTCGGTCGGATATTTTAAAGTTTCTCTTAAATAACATGAAACGATTCACTTGAAAGGTTTCCTGCAAGATGTTTTTTGTCGGCGAAATGGAAGTGGGTAAAGCTTGACCACGGAGAGATGGCGGATGGCATTGAAGGGAAAACATCATTTGTAAAAGGTAGCATTAGTCAAAGTGCCAAGTAGTAAGAGGCGTTTTCGCTGATTCTGTCTATTAAAAAATAACAAACAACCTATTACAAATGATGTTTCTGCTTCAAGATCATCGTCCATCTCTCTGTGGTCAAGCTTTGTTTAGGACTTGCCATTTTCCAACCGAACCGACATTCCTCGTCTGGCGGTTCGAGGGCTGCACTTCTGTTTTCAGGAACCCTTTTGTAACCTTCGCTCTCTTAAAAGCACCCTGGTCGCCTATCCAGAGAGCGGCTCCCTGGTCTCATTGCTTATTTTCGCGAAACAGCTTTGGGTGGCCGGGTGCATTGTATCGGTTCTTTTCGCAAGAACTACGAAACTGTCCAACTGTCTGGTTTCTGAAGTACAGTTCCGGACATTGGCTGATGGTAAAATGTTATCATCAACCAATGGCTGGTGCTTAAATGGTTGTTTGAGAGATGAGTGACTGAATGTATGAATGATTTTGCAATTTAAGGATGGATGGATGAATGACTGGTTAATTGTTAGGCAGTGGAAGAATGAAAGTTGGTTAATGGTAAGGTGCTATAATCAAGATTTGTGGAATGAATGGGTGAATGGATGGCTTTTTTTCTTTTTGAAGTGGATGGGGGAATAATTGTTCATTAAGTGAATGTAATGATGACATGAGCGAAAAGTCTGTATTTGAAGGACTTTTGGTTTCTCTTCTTCCAGTCCATCATTCCAGTAATGATAATTCTTACGTCAAGAAAAAATGATTTGAAAAGTGTTACGGCAAAAAGCACTTTTCAAATGCCACGGAAGCATTGTTCATATAGACGTTCAAGACTTTAGTAATACAATAACATTTTTAAGATGCTTTTGAGAAAATAGAGGTTGTAGTTTTGAAAATAAACTAAATGAGTAGTATGTTATTAAATGTAGATCTAAATGAGTAGTATTTTTGAAGAGAAGTTGACTAAATATGTAGGTTGCACATTATGTATTGTTTTTTGAGTGAGTGGTAACGTTTTTGTGTTTTGTTTTCCATATTTCCCAAACCATTGCCGAGTGTAAGAACTTGAAGACTTCAAAAGTCGTCCTCGAAGTAAGTGCATTAAAACTTTCTCTCTATTTTCTTATCATCATAACTGGAATCTTTCCACGATTCCTGACTTCCATTTGGTTTTAATTTTTTGTTTCCTGCACTTGAAATCTGAAACTTGAAATCTGATGTCAATAGGCAAAAAGTGCTTTCAAATACCCCTATTTTCTATAGTATAGGCGCTAAATCATTCGGCACGGTATTAAATTAATTTATATTTTTAAAAATAATATAACAAAAACTCCTAACTGAAAAAAAGTCAGTAGAAAAGTTGGTAAAAAAGGACTTTGTAACCATTAATTTACGTTACGAGTGCTGACAGTTATGTTAATGGTGTCGAACTTGTCCTTTTACACATTATCTACCGTGTGCACATTATGTTTGTACATTTCGTTTAACTTCAGAAAACTCTGGTGTGAGCACATTTATGCTTTTCGTTGAACATCACGCAATGTCCATGTGCATACTTTAGTTTCTGCCGTTTTTATTGTTTTGAATTTCTCCGGCACCATAAGAACTTTTTATTTATTTGCAAACATTAGAAGTTGGCAATGCGATGGGCTCTTACTTTCTGTAGGATAGGTTTGACTTTACAATCTAAGAGAGGCTTATTACAAATATTAAGACATGGAAAAAAAACCCCGATAAAAGGTATTATTGCCTCCAAATTACTTTTTGATTTGGAATTTTCAACTGATCGTAATAGCTATCTCAATTTTTAAACTAAAATTTCGTAATGAAGCTCCTCATCTCCCATTTGCAGGATTTGAGTAAATGTTCGCTTTTGAAAAAGATTATATTTTCTTTTCATAAATTCAATATATTTTCCCCCAGGAATGAGGATAAAGCGATAATCCCCGTTCGGGGATCTCGCAGCCGGGCAGGAGTCTGTCCTATGTAGTTGAAAAAGTAATGAGGGAATTAAAAAAAAAAAAAAAAAAAAAACGTTGATGGGAACTGGAATCAATTACATTTTTATCCAATGTGTTTTGTACAGCTGAAGACATCTAATGATTGAATTGTAACGTTAATTGTAAATTGAACTGTTAAGCTAAAATTTTGTCAATTATAAATTATACGTTCTATATTTTACAATACTAACCAGATAAATTTTTCTAAAAATGTCATTATCCGTTATATGTTTCATTCAATTTCAGTTATGAGAAAGAAAGATTTTGATCGAAAAGTTACTTCTTGTGGACTGTCACGTTTCTGCCCCGAGCCCTTCAGTTGAACTGTTAAATTAAACTATTGTTATTTGAAGAGTTAAAATTGCTGATTTAATTATCAAAAGCGAGCAAAGAATTTTGGATTATGGACTTTTATAACTTAACAATATTTAAAAATAATCTCGGGTTCAAATCTTCACTCGTCCCAAGACATCGAGAAAAGCATTTGACTGCTCAGTTTTTTCCCCCCCACAATGAACTTGTTAAAGTTAAGCGTAGATGATATGCACTCAAACTTTATTAGCGGATACTAAAAAAATATAAAAAAAAGCACTACTTTGGAATATAGATAGGAACTGGTGCTAAATAGGTTTTGCATCTCGCACACCAGGGGGTAGGGGGTAGTATGTCCCAATCTAATGGTTTCCTCCGTGACAGTGATATCACAAAGTGTGAAAGATTTTAAAGACATCGGTGAATGGGGGAGGGTTGTAGGACTCGAGGGGCACAGGTGCTGATAAAGTTAGTGTATACAATGCTCAAGGGGATCACATAATCGAAAGCATGCTATTTATGAAGTGAGTAGTGATGCTGAAATAGCCTGATGAGTATTAGTGCTGATTTGACAGAGTTGAATGTAGTAATTCGATGTTAATAAGTATGAACATATGAAGTAAAAAATTGCGAGAGATGTACGTGAATTTTGCGTAACGCTGTATTAGTGGTGCTCAACGTACGGCTCGCGGGTTACAGCGACTCGCGAAACTTATCCGTTTGGCCCGAGTTTTGAATAATGTTACAAATCCAAAAGCACTGTTAACGACAATGTTACAAATTTGGAGCCAAATGTTTCGAAATTGGATTCCAAAAACAAATGTATTGAAAAAAATCAGTAATGATAAGTTATTGAATTCTACTTTTTTTTTTCTTTCCTATATTTTCCGATGCAGTTAAGGAAATTTCAAGTATTTCGAAATTTTTCATGTGTTCTGGCCCTCGAGACTTATTTTAATGAGGTGTGGGCCCTCTGGTATAAAAAAAATAGACCCCAATGTGTGCTATATCATACGAACTGCATTTAAGGTGATAAAAAATAAACCTGAATTAAAAAACAATTGCTAGTCCCATAAGTATGTAAAAGTTGGGTCCAAGGTTACATCTCTTTCAGTATAATTGCTGTTGTGTCGCAAAGTTTCTGACTCGCGACATGGGCATAATTGCCGAATCCTGGTCAAAACTATTGTTATTGGGAACATGAAGCTCTCTAAAACACTTTTTTTCATCGGTTCGGGACAAACAGGGATGTTTATTTGAAGTGTTCTAACTCAGTCTTAGGAACTACTGTATTGTATTTTTGTTTTCTTGATACACATTCCATTGAGTTTTATACAGACAGACGTAAAAGAAGTAGTGTTCTGTGCGCATATTTAATAATTTTCTGCTTATTAAACTCACTTGGCCGAGGTTGATGTTGCTCTGATTTTTCAGGTCACCATGACTACGAGAATAAACTATCGTTTTAATATTTATTAGGAGAACACGTTTTACACACTTAAAGTGTATTTGTAGCTGTGTCTCAAAGTTCCTGACTCTTGACCATGATGGTGATAATTAACGAGATACAGTTAAAATGAATTTCTCTAATACACTTTTTTTCCATCTATCTTGAGAGATAAAGATGTTTATTTTAAGTGTATTCCTGTTCAGTCTATGGCACTACTGTTTTTTTTTTAAACTCATTTCGCAGTTTTTATGCAATTTTACATCACAAACTAAAGTATCAACTTTCTTTGCATTTAAAAGTTCGAACATAGTTTCATACGTTTAGGGAGATGTCTAAAAAGCAATTCATTAAAAAAGTGTTGCTTCTAGAGCTCCCTCATAGGCACATGCATCCATTCCTTTGAATTATTAAATTACAAAGAATATTCAATAGACGTAAAGGAATTAGTGGAAGGTACACATTTTTTGTGCAATCATAAGTTGTTGCTCATTAAGCTCAACTTGACCGAGGTTGTTGTTGCTGTGATTTTTCAGGTTACTATAACGACGAGAATAAGCTAACTCGTTGTTTTAATTTTTAGTAAACGGCCAAATTTTTGTCGCCATGGTTACAAACCATTTGCATTCATTCAAAAGTTACAGAAGCATATTTTACTTTTTAAAAGGTAGGTTCAGATTACGGCTACCGCGAGCGGGACCACTCCTAGGCGGTGGCGTCTATACCCTACACACACACACGTCTACACACATATATACACACGTCTATGCACGTCAACACACAAGCCCCAACGAGTAGGGTCCTATTGCAACTCGTCATTGCGAAAAACATCATTTGAATTCTAAATATCAAAATTCAAATTTTATTTTATTTTAAACTTTAGGTATTTATTCCTTTCAAACCCAGATTAATTCTTCTGTATACCTGACAACTCTGCTGTTTTTTCCGGGATAATTCGTGAATTTTGAGCCTTTCTCTTGATTGCTTATATAATGTAAGGAACTTGCATTGGATTGTACTTTGAAGGATTGTAAAAAAAAAAAAATCCAAATTTTTCCCTTGCTGGATGTCACAATCACTTGCTGATTTTTTTTTCTAGTAAATGTTAGCAGGTATGTATTAGTTTTCTTTTTGAAAGTACACACATTTCTTTGATGTCTTTTAACAACTTTAATGCGGAACACTATTCCTTGAATTTTTCTTGATAAATAATTTTCTCTGCAATGTTAAAACTAATATTTTTCGTTTCATTTCAGCAATAACATCCTTCAAAGACGTCAAAACTAACTCCCAACTGCGCCATCAACGGAAGCATTCTGAAATTGTTATAGAAATGAGTTTATGGTTGCAGCTTCAAATTGGTAAGTTCCATTCGTTTTACTTATTAATGTATGACATTTCCATCAAATTATAATTCAAAAGTTATACTATAATTTATAATTGCATTGTTTCTAAAAGCTTTACAAATATACATATACAAATACAAAAGTGACGACGAGTAACATGTTCTGGTCCCAACTGGACTGATAATAGTCAATTTACAATCCCCAGTGATGATCAATGGCCCTCTTAAAACTATCTACTCCCTTGCTCATTACCACTTCTTCCGGTAAGCTGTTCCAAGGTTCCACTACCCTGCTAAAATAATAAATTTTTCCTAATATCGATGTTAGCCTCCTATTTAAATAGCTTAAAACAAATGACCCCTTGTCCTGTTTTCAGTGATAAACTTCAGCCCCATAACATTTTTCATTTTAATAAATTTGAACACTGAATCATGTCCCCTCGGTCTCTTCTTTGCTCAAGACTACATTTTTAGCCTTATAAGCCTGGAATCATAGTCTAAATGAGAAAGCCCATTTATTTGCATTGTAGCCCGCCTTTTTAAACCCTTTCCAATACATCAATATCTTTCTTAAGATAAGAAGACCAAAACTGAACAGCATAACCCAAATGAGGTCTTACCAAACGTCTATATAAGGGCAGAAGAACTTCTTTAGATTTGTTTGAAATTGATACATTGATAAACTCAAGCATCTTATTGACTTTGTTACTAGCAATGCTGCACTGTTGACTAAACTTTAAATCCTGACTTATGAAGACGCCTAGATCAGTAACTTTTTCTGCCTGACTAATGATTGAACCTTGCAAATAATAATCTATTGATAAACCCAAGCATCCCAAGCTTCACTTTATTTCTTCCTGGAATTTCGTACTTTTTATTTTGTAGCCCAAATGAATAGGTTTACAAAAGCTCGTCGGTCACCCTAACAAAGTTTTGAAGTAAAAATAGTTAACAATTGATTAAGTTGCAGATAAATGAAAATGTTATTTTTTACGTCTCAATACTAAATGGCTCGTAAAACTGAAGTCAATCCACCCAGATTGAAGGGAGGACTACGCTCGATCATTTTTATTTCTTTTGAAACTGTCAAATGGGGTGAGTTAGTGCCGCTTTTTTGAGTACTTTTCTGTTCATTTTCAAGAGTAGACAAACTTCGCTTAAAACAGCAAGGTTGAAATTTTCATCACAAGGTGTAGTTTTGTCGCACTTCACCTTACCCCCTTCTCCTTTTGTCACATGTCGAGTTATTTTTCATAAACATAGCTTTATAAAAATGCGAGACGTCACACTTCTTATAATCCCCTCACTTCCCCGTTGTTACAAACTCACAATTCCACACACCCCTCTCTCACTCAAAGCTTGGCATTATTTGTAAACAGCCCTTATCATTTCTTTTATCAAAGCCAACGTGTCACAATCTCACACTAACAAGGGGTTGGTTTGTGCTAAGTTAACGCCGTTTAACTAAAATATACTTTATTAATCCGAAATTTTGGCAATATGATTGGCAAATAAACTTTTCTTCTTCATATGTAAATATTCGTTTAATCTGCTGTTCGTTATGGATGCTAATTCTGCATCTTGAAGGACAATGTTAACCTATAACAAAAGCCTATTTCAGCTCCGGGTCATTCCATATTAAATCAACAAATGGGCCGTGCCGCACCCTTTTTGATTTTGATGAAATTTGGTAGGTAATATGTACCAATATTCCAAAGATTTAAGTTAAGCCTAATTAAGTATTTTCGGTGGTCAAATCATAGCTGAAAAAGTGTCATTTTGAGCCGAAAAAAGTCGATGAGAGATTTTCAGTATGAAGCTATTTTTTTTTCTTGTTCTAGTTAGGTATGCATACAAGAAGCACAGAAAAAAATAGGTTGATACTAGTAGTCCTTCATGACGAAAAAAACGCTTAAACTAAATGAAAAATTAGCTTTTTCACTCCCCAAAAACGGGATGTTTGTTAGGTGATAAAAATTTCAAAATGCTACAGTAAGAAACCGTTACATTGCCCTTTAAAACGAAACAAAAATAGAAGAGATATAAACCTCTAAATAAAACATTTTGTTTTTGTAAAAAATTGTGTTTTGTAAATATAGTTAATAAAAATTAATAGTTATTTCATGTTTAAAGTTACATTTCGCAAATATATTTCAATGAAACATAGTTATATGGTAATTTTTAAGGTATTGATCCTGTCTACTTGGCCTCTTTTAAGTAATGTGCAAAAGTCATTGTATTACTTTAAAGGCATATATTTCTTCTACGCCCTAGAAAAACAAGACAGTTTTTGTTTTGTTTTAAAGTTCAATGTAACGTATTCTTACCCTAACACTTTCAATTTTTTTACACCTACCCCACAGGTCGCTTTTGGGGAGTGAAAAAAAAAACATTTTTTCCGTTTTTTTAAGTTTTTTGTCATTTTCAGCCCAAAAAAGCCGACGATGAACTTACTGTAGGAAACTATTTTTTTTCCTGTTGCAATTGGTTGTGCATGCTAGAAGTACAGAAAAAATAAGCTGGTACTGACAGTCCTTTACAATGAAAAAATTGCTTTAACTTAACAAAAACTAAAAAAATCAGTTTTTATATTTCCCAAAAGACATCTGTGGGGTAGGTGATAAAAATTTGAAAATGCGAGGGTTAGAAGCCGTTTCATTGCCCTTTAAAACAAAACAAAAACTGTCTTGTTTTTCTAGGGCGTAGAAGCCTTTAAAGTAATACAACAATAACTTTTGCATGTTACTTAAAAGAGGCCAAGTAGACTGGATAAATACCTAAAAAAATCCACATAACCATGTTTCATTGAAATATATTTGCAAAATGTAATTCTAAACAACAAATAGCTTTCGATTTTCATTGCCTTTAAAAGTTTATCTTCTACACCTAAAAAAAAAAAAAAAAAAACAGACAGTTTTTGTTTCGTTTTAAAGGACAGTGTAACGGCTTCTTATTCTAGCATTTACAAATTTTTATCACCTAACAAACATCCCGTTTTTGGGGAGTGAAAAACCCCATTTTTAATTTTTTTCTTAAATTTAAGCAATTTGTTCGTCATGAAGGACTACAAATATCAACCTATTTTTTTCTTTGCTACTAGTATGCATAACTAGCTACAACAAGAAAAAAAATTAACTTCCCTCCAAAAGTCCCTCATCGACTTTTTTAGGCTCAAAATCATGAAAACGGCACTTTTTCAACCATGATTTATCAACCGAAAATGTCTAATTTGGCTTAACTTAAATCTTTTCTATTTTTTGCACGGATAAAAGTTCATTCTTTCACCTTTAAAATAAGACGTGTTTGATTTTTTTTTACTATTTTAAGTAAGTTTACTAGAAAACGATCAAAAAAGCTAAATTTTACTCATTTATGGACCAAACAATAGCTATATCTCACGAATAAAATTTTTGCAAGAAGAAAATATAACAGTTTCGGGGTACAGATAATTGGTGCATATCAACTACCAAATTTCATCAAAGAATGGTGCGGCACGAAAATTTCTGAAAATGTGTTGATTTAAATGGAAATCCTCCCATTCCCTCCATGAATTGAACTCTTTTTTTTTTTTTTTTTTTTTTTTTTTTTTCCGGAATCTCGCTTGAAGCATTTTCCAAAGTCTGATTAGAGTACAGTCGACGCTCATTATAACGACCACACATTATAAAGACCGTCCCATTATAACGACCAGTGGTAAAAGTCCCAACTTTGTTCCTATGAACTCTATGTTAATTTGCTTTCATTATAACGACCTTTTTGTATTGTCTAATCCAATACAGCGACCGAATTCAGCGGACGCTATTTCTGGTGTTCTTTCCAATAAACAAATTTGTAGCTTGAAATGACTTTGATTATTGTTTACGGACATCTGCCTGAAGTTTTCAATGTCAAATCGAACTTTGAGAGGGGTGGAGGGATTACCATTCACCACTGCTAGCACAGAAAAAATAATGGGAGGAAAAATCGAGAAATTTCCAGATTCCTAAGAAAAGGGAGTTGACAGATGTGTTGGTAGTTTGGTGTTTGAATCTAGTGGTTTTTAAAATTTGGGGTTCTCGAGGGACTTTTAAATGCTTCTTTGAAAAGCAAGAAAAACACAATTTATCACCTATATCTGAAACAGAAAATAATGTTTCGCAAAAATCACTTCTGTCAAAAAGGCAAACATCTGTCTGGTTTTATCTTCAGAAAATGTTGTGGTAGTAGTAGTAGTAGCAGCAGATTTGCAAGTGTGTAACATTTTCCTCCCTATATTTTCTACTTTAAAATTTGTTTAATATTCTGTCATAATATTTTGCACACGATTTTTCTAAAAAAATTCCTATGATAAAAATAATTTGGGCATTTAACTGGAATGTTTGAAAAAGTACCATTTTTTTCGGAACAGCGGGGTATGCATGATGACCGTGTATATATTTTTTATTTATACCTCTTATAACGACCACTCGTTATAAAGACCTTTTTCTCTGGGACGGAGATGGTCGTTATATCGAGCGTCGACTGTATTTCATTTTTGGTCACTTCAATGCCTTCGAACTTACTCCTTTACAATGATTGAATTAGGTAATATTCCTATTTTAACCAAAAACATAAAAAAATAAAATAAAATATTCATACCAGCTTAGCAAATAGCTGATAAGTTTTATGAATATTAAGTTCACCCAAACCTGTTTTTCTGCGTTGGATAGGGACCGCAAGAAAAAAAAAATCGCATTAAAAAATTATTCGAAACTTCACGAGTATTTTTAAAAAGTTGTTTTCGCAACAGTTAAAAAATATTTTTTATTAGGTGGACAGGGATTGCATAAAAAATGTCTCACATAAAAATAACCCAAAAACTTACAAAATTGTAATCTTTAAGCGAAATCAAAATAAACCAAATGTTCATAATTTTTGCCGAGTACTCGGACAAAATTTCCCGAATCAGGAAATTTTCGGGAGGCCACAGTGACTTCCCATCGGGATGTCCCTGTCGTCACTTAATTGTCGTCACCTCGCACTAGATTTAAAGAAAATTTCATCCTCTAAATCCCGATCTGGTTGAAATTTTAATCAAAAAAAAAAAAAAACAAAAAACAATCGCACAAAAAAGACCGCATAAAAACAGGTTTGGGAGCAATTGAATTGTGTACTATAAGCTAATTTACATGAGTAAAGTATTTCGAAGTAAAGGGCCTATTAGTAAGAGACAAAAATCAATACTCAATATTAGATGATGCACTCACTGCCCAATGATATGAATTAGAAACCCAAGATCAATATTTTATTGGACCACTTTTGCACGGATAACTGCTCTGATTCGTTTGGGCATCGAGTCTACAAGCTTCTAGAGTGCGTTTATATCAAGAGAATACCATGCCTTGGCTATGCAGCTTTTTAGATGCTGTTGGTTTGATGGAAGAGGAGAGTGCTGTCAGATGCGTCTTTCCACCCTATCTCGCACATTTTCTGTGGGGTTAAGATCCGGGCTATGCGGTGGCAAGGGAATATGTTGAAAGTCAGACTGAGGCTCAGCGAACCAATTTTCAGCTTTTCTGGCACGAGGTATAGTCGCATTATTCGTTTATGAAATGTCGGTCGCCATCAGGGTAAGAAATGCAACATTGCAGTGTGCACTTGATTTGCCGGTATGTCTAGGTATCGTATGGCTTTTTGTTTACGCTGGAAGAACACCAGGGCACCAATTCCATGCCGACAGAACATGCTCCATATCATGGTGCTCTCGAAGGTTTCTAGTCCACTGGCCAGCGAGTGTAAAATAAGATACAAATCACAGAATGAGTTTGACAGTAGAAATTTTCAAAGTCGCCCCGTGAACGTTCGACCAGAAGATAATACTATTACGCGTCGTAAGCTTCAAGAGCTCCAAGTTTGATATGAAAATAATTTCAATAACGTGCTGTAAATAATTCTTACTTAATTTGTATTAAAGCAATATCGCTTCCTGTGTGCGGATAAAAGTTAAACACAGTTCATGAACTTTAACGTCAATGCCACTATGGATGAAAAACTATGCCTATATAAAAAGGTAGAATATTAAGTTACGCATAAGCTAAAGCAGAGTGCAGCACGCTTCATCCCCGGGAAATTCGAAAATATGATTTAACACAATGTAACTCCTGCTGTTACAAAGTCGCCCCATTAAATGATACTCCTCTGCCTAATAGCCACACATGAAGGGTGTTTAAAACAACTTTTTCCTCTCTGCTACTGACCTTTCACTTTATAGAATTGTAGGGTTCGGGGCAAGAATGCGATATGACGCATGATGTGAATTTCCAGTTGGACAATTTGAAACTTAATAAAAAATATTAGTGGAATTTTTCAAAAGTATTCTATATTCTGCAGTACTAAAACCAGATATGTTTTTCTCCAAATGACGTAATCCATTGTCACGTTTATTTCAATTTTAGTTATGAGAAACAAAATTTTGATCGAAAAGTCACTCTTTGTATCTTGTCCTATTTCTGCCCCCGAGTCCTTCAATCCACAAAAAGTCGTTTTCGTAGTAAAAATGGGATTTTTACATCATTATACTTTGACTTAAATTTATTTAAACTGCATTCATGGCTGCTAATTTGACATTTTGGTAACTAAGAACACAAGATCTCATATGCCAAGTTATCCAGCTACAGCTTAATGATTAAAGTAACAGCAACAGGTCAAGTCAAATATCACTCTTACTAAACTCTGTGGTCGATAACTCTCTCTATGGAGACAAGACCACCAATGAACTATCAAAAAATGAATCACTGGAACCACACCAGTAAGAAAATCTAACTGTAATTGCCTGTTTTTGAACCACCTCTTCGAATATCCAAAATATAACAAAAATGATATTTACACCCCTGTAAAACGAAAGGAATGGGCTTAAAATGAAATTTTTTTTTGCCGTTTTACTGTGCTATTCAAATACTATGATTGTTGGGTGAAATGTTTTGTTTCTTAATTCTAAGGAAAAATATTTTTTTTTCAATTGAGCAATTTTGTGTCATTCCATGTGACAAACCGGGACATTTGGAGTAGTTATGTCACTATATTTTCTTTCATAAGTACGAATAATACAAGCGAGAAATTTTATTTTTGATAGCAACAGATATTATTGTCCATAAGAACTATGTATAACATCAAAAGTTAGTCAGCGAGAAGAAAATAATTGAACCACATGCCTGTGACGGAACGGGACACATACGAGTCCCGTCCTGTCAGTCATTTTATTGCATATTCTTAAATTATTTTACTTAAAAACAAAAACTTTTGATGTTCGACGTAATTCTTATGACGAATTCCTTACTGCTGCTATCAAAAATAAAATCTCTAGCTTTTATTTGTATTATAACGCAACAGATACTGACTAAGTAGTCTAAATGTCTAGTATAGAATGGTGTTTTAATTCACATTAAAACAGAAAGGAAGAAAATTTAAAAAACTCCTCATTGCACATTCTTACATTGTGCAGAGGTCAGAAAGTGGTCGTGCTCTCCCTTTATTTTCAACTTTCAGTTCCCTCTGGTTGAGTGTTTGTTATACATAATTACCTCGAAGTTTGAAGAGTCACAGACGTCGGCAGAACACTATACACGTCGTAACACAGCTAAATTCTGCGACAGTTTGACACAGATGTTATGCGAAAAAACATCTTCCGAAACATGATGCTGTGCAAAACATCTGCGAGAATATGAAGCAGAATTGAGCCGTGTTATGGCATGAATGGTGCTATACCGATGTTTGATTCTTAATACTTTGATTCAGTGTGTATCAGAAACTTTCAGCCATAACTAACACAAAATAAGACACCAAAGTTGTTGGAGTTGCACCAACTGTCAAAGAACATCGTAAAATCTGGAGCAACTTAAAGATAAAATTATGTGGCATAATTTCGGGTCATTGGGGGGGGGGGAGGAGCGACTTGACGTCCGGAGTTTCGTGAAATCTGGGTTTCGCTATAACAAGGTTTGACGGAATATCATTTTAATAATATGAAAAACAATTTTTTTAGGTGCTTCATTCTGTTGATAGTCGATCTCATCATCAACTTGTTGGCATTGTAATTACTATGGAAAGCATTATTCAGCGTTCATTTTCCCCTACAAGCTGAGAGTCTGGATCTGTTTTGATGATGCTGCTTTGAGAGAAGTATGAAAAATTATCATTTGGGGAATAGCTTTTTTTTTCTTATAATTTTGTTTTGCAAGTTGCTTGAATGATCTGCAATTTGTGCATTTGGACGATTGTTATATCTTATTTTACTTTCCAGCATAAAGATATTTAACTTATTAGTGGCTTAAACGGTCCTTTAGTTTGCAATATTTTGTTTTCTTTTTCGTTTTTTGAATTGTATTTGCTTTGTATTTTTATTGTGATTTTTCTCTTCATGTTTCTTATTTACTTTGTTATTGTTTTACATTGTTTATCTTCCTTTGCTTTGGTTTTGATTTTTATTTTGTCTCAAATCAATAAGTTTTGCAGTCTTCGGATTGATTTGTTTCGTTTTTTGTACCTATTAAGATTTCTTTAAGAAAGTAGGCGCAAGAAACTTATCTCGAATTTTTTCTCTTTCAAATGTAATTCACCACTTTCTGTCAAAATTGACAAAGTAATTTTTCGGTCGAAATTGGCTTCGATCCAAGAAACTAGGAAGCATTTATCGTTTATTAAACGTGAGCTTTATGATTTACATCTTTCTGTTTCAAATTCTACTACAGATTTTGATATTATGAACAAATCCTTGGGTTTAGAATCCTTCGTTCCTCTGATAAACATCAAAATGTTTTGAAAAAGGAGTTGGCTAGGCTCTGTAAAATTTCTCAAGTTGTTTCTCTTGATAATTTACCCCTTGCTAATATCAATGTTATGGGTAATCTGTCTAGCGTTCAATGAAGCAATTCTTAAATTGAGGCTCGAATTGAAAAATTGAGGTGATAATTTTGCTGTGACAGTTAAACCTGCTTTTCCTAACAAAAAAACTACACAATGAAGGAAATTCGAAAAAAATCCAAATTTGCAGCATTTGAAATAGTATCGTGAAATATGCTTATAGAACAAAAATTATAAGCCCTCGTCTGCCCGTTATCGAAATATATCTTTAAGTCTGCCGAAATTTTAAGTAAAGTCGCTAAATTTAGAGAGTACGTTCAGAAATGGAATGTGCGACGTGAATTCAACATCTGCATCTGACAAGACATCTCATTGCCATTTTTGGTCATTACCAAAGTGCGTGAAAAATGTTAAGTATATACTTTACTCAGGGGTAACTACCGGGAGAGGGGGGGGAGGGAGTCGTGGCACAGACACCACTTTTTAGGGGTTCTTTTTTAGGGGTATTTTTTTCTCGTCTGGGGGTCGGTTTTTTTTGTGGGGCCTACCAGTTATTGGGAGGAGGGGTATCGCTCATGGAGGAAATAAACGCGTTTGCTTTACTTGTGATGGATCAAAGTTAAAAACCGCTATCAAGCTCATCAAGTGGAAAGTTTCTCCAGAGAAACGATAGCTTTAAAACAAGATTAAATTTAAGTTTTCTCTTATTGGTGATGAATGCAGGCCCAACACTTTAGGGGGGGGGGTCAGGGGGTGGCAGTTGATCTTCCTGATATTCAAAGAAAAAGTATTTACATGTACTTTCAGAAGTGTAGTATGGTTGGGAAGGAGGACGCGGGGGAACGCCGTCACCGTAACTTTTTTTTTTGTAAAATCAAGGCAAATATAAAGCTATAGCAATGTGTATGTAGGTGTGGGTTTTGTTGCCGTGAGAAGGTAAAGTGTAATGTCTGCAAATTTTCTAGTTTTCATTGTTTTACTTATTTGTTGTCTTCTGAGCATCAATTTTAGTGAACAAGCTTGCTTAGTTGGTTTCCTCTGAAAATTAATTGCGAAAAGAAAAATATAGTATTCCAACGTTTCTCTTGATGGAATCCGAAAAGCGTCTTCGAATATCCTAAAAATTTGTTTCTGCAGATAATGCGACTTAACTTGCCACAGCAAAATCAACCCTTTTCCCAGTAAAATTTTGAAGAGACGGGCCGGATAAAATATTTTTGCATTTTAGTGTAATTTAAGTAGATGTTAATTTAGTACTTAAAGTGTTAATTACTATATTGATGTACTGTATTTTAAGTAGTTTTTTATCACAACTCTTATAAGTATAAATTATGAGTATTTCTTTTAGTTTAAGTACACAAATTAACTTTGCACAGAAAGCAATATAAATTTAAAAAAGAACTTCTAATTGAGAAATTTTAATCAGTTTAATGTTTAATACAAATATATAAGGACATTCAACGGTTGAGTGCGCTCGACCATTTTTAATTTTTTTGAAACTCATATCCCAAAAAGCTGCATATGAATGATGTATAAAACCACTTTTATTTTTTCTCTAACTTTAACCCTTGATGTTTTATAGGTCATCAAAAGTCATTTTCGTACTCAAAAATGGGACTTTTAGACCTTTGCATTTAGGCCCAAATACAATTGAATAACAATCATAGCAGACAATTTTACATTTTAATGTTCAAGTACATAAGATAGTCTCACACACTGAGTTATGTAGCTGTAACTTTATAATTAAAATAACGGCAGCAGGCCAAAGTTCAAGGTCAAATGTAAAATTTTTACTCATTTCAAAGGGTCATAACTCGCTTAGGGGATAAAAATACAAAGTGAAATATGACAAAAACTAATCACTGGAGTCACACTAACGAGAAAATATAGCTGTAATTGTGTGTTTGTTTAACCTTTACAAATTACAGGCCCTAAAAGATCAGAAAATTGAGAAAAATGACATTTTTAGACCCCTGTAAACCAAAAGGGGATGAAATTAAAAATAAAATTTTTCAGCCAAGTGAATATTCCATTCTAGTACTATGCACGTTACATGTATTTTTTTGTGTATTTGTTTTGTAAAAAAGATACAGCTGTTCGAAATTGTTATTTATGCAGTTAACTCATTTTGAAAGGGAGCACTAAATCATTGAATTAGTTAATTGTGGCGTGTTTTTATCTATAAATGGGGAGCTCTAAAGTATTGCAAGGCTACTTTAATTATATTCTAACTAAGAACAACAAAACATTTTTCGCTTTAAAAAATATTCAAATCATTTTCTGAGTTAAAAAATGGTCAGTAATTTTCATTTTAATTAAATATTTTAACTTTATTTATACAAAAACAATGAAAAATTTTTTTGTGTCAGTGTATAATTTTTATGTCAGAGTATCATAAACAATCTGAAATTCTTTCTAAAATTTTAAACTGTTCAAAAATGTGTTATTTGTCCAAATAACTCATCCCTAAAACATAAAGAAAAATTATGAAAACAACATTACACCATCCTGAAATTATGTATATTATACTCTATATCATACAAAAACTAAAAATCATACTGCAAATATAGAAAGTGAAATTTGAGTTTGATAACACACAGGTTATATAGTCATTTTTTGACCTTTTTCAGCAGATGATTTTTTAGTTATACATACTTCTTCTTCATGTGTATTGCAACTGGACAACTTTGCTTTGAGTGTATTAAAACTCGTTGGAATAAAGCAATGATTAGCTCTTGTATTGGGAATTCTATTTGCCGAGTCAAACCTTTCCTGGAGCATTTTTTCAGCTAAATCAACTTTCTGAGTGCTTTCGTAGATAAATTTAATGCATGTAATAGCTGAAATGCAAAAGTTATAAATTTCCAAAGGAGTTAAAATATGACTTCCAGTAGGTCTTTACAAGGCTGGCTTTTGTAACAACTCTTTTCACTCCTCCTCCGATCCCGTCACATGGTCCTTTACTATGTGAGGTTGCATAGAAATGCCGTTCAGCTTTCAAATTATAATCTTCTTCGTGATGACATAATTTACAAAGTTCTTTCTATTTTTGTAATGTGCGCTAGCTTCTTCTGAAAAATAATAAACTTTTTCCAAGTTAGGAATGTCAGATTTTACAATTTTTAGTATTTCTTTTTGAAAAGCATAAACTGCAACTGTAGTGTGGCGTAAATAGTCACTTATTATGCAAAAGCTGTTGGTTTGTAATTCATTTTTCCTATCTTTGTAATAAATTACAAAAGGATGTAAGGCAGCTTGTGAATTTACTCAATGATAACTCTGTATTTCATCTTGCACGACAAAAGTGAAATTTTCAGAAAAATCTCCAAGAATTAAACATTCATTTAGTTGAAGAATTTGTTTCTTGTTTTTTAAAAAAGATGCTTGTGGAACAGTGATAAAATGGTGTATTTTTTAAACTAAAAGTTATTATATTAAATTATCAATAAACTCGTGATAAGTTTGCTCAACAGTAATTAAAGTGCATTTGTTATCAGAAATCATCCACTGCTTACATCTAATTTCCGATTCCGGGTTATCCTTATTTTCTTCTAAAACCAGGACAGTTCAAACAAGTACCAAACATACATTCTTCGTTATTTATATTACCTGTCATCCTCTCCAACAGATTTCTGTAAGACATTTTATTTAAAAATGATCCACTCATCAACTTCACGTTTTGCTGTATAGAACTTAGACAGTGAGTTCCTGAGCCACCTGCTGAAATACACCATTCTGGGCCCAATTCACAAGTTTGAGCGCCCTATTTTAACTTCTGGGTGTTTTAGTTTGAATGCTTCGAACAACTCATTAAGATTGCACAAAATGAGACTCTTTTGTTTCTGCTCTTTTACTCCTGAATACTCATTCCTGATAGATTTAAAGTCTTTCTTACCTGGATATATTCTGCTATATTCGTCATCTTCATAAACCTTTTATAACTTTTTCCTTTGTCATTTGAAATTCTATTGCGATTTTGTTTTTTGTGTTCTGCACAAGGTAGGTATACCAAATTCTTTTTCCATTTTTGTTTGCCTTTCGAACCACAAAGTCGCCCTACTTGAAGAGTTTTACATATATTCGATTCAGGGCCATGATTTAGCATTAAAGTTACAACATTAATCTTTTCAGAATAATTGTTAAATTCTTTAACTTTTTGTTTCAAACTTTCTGAAAGTGATAAATAATCCTCCCCTAAATTTGTTAACTGCTGACTGTTGTCAGATTTTTTTGATACATTGAATGATTTCTTACTCCATACTTTTTGAAATTTGTGAGACTTTTCTTTTAACAGTTCATGACCTTCTATTCTGACGTAATTTACTTAGAGAATCACATGCATCTGAAGCTATGATTTTTTCTTCCGGAACATATTCTGGCAAAATTTCATCTTCACATTTAGACAACTTAGAGACATTTTTATCACAATTAGTACATAGTTGCTTTCCATAGTGTGAGGAGTACTTGCTGTTTACTTTCTAAGAAATCAGTGGTGATTGTTCGCAACGTTTTAGTGACTGTCTTCTTATGCGGTAAAAATGGATCACAGCACTTAAATCCAAAGAGATGGTGTACTTTACAAGTTATTTTATCTCATGATACGTACACCCTGTTTTCAATGTCTTTATTCACTCTTAATGTTAGCTATTGCTGCTCAGGTAATTGATTGATCTCTTTAATTGTAGATGTAGAACTGTAAGTCTTTTTATGACAAGGTTCATTATTACAAAATCCTATAGAGCATTATTATAAAATTATTAAATAAATAAATAAATTATTTAATAAATGTGTTACTCAAAGTTTCTAAATCACAAAATGTATTAAAAACATTTTCTCGGTAAAAAAATATACAATATTGCGTAATAAAAGTATTATATATTTGCAAAGTAAAAACCATTTGCTCACGACAGAAGATCTATTCTGGTACTAACCAAATAACACTATTTATTTTAAACAGGTTAATGTCATGCCCACTAATGATTTACTACGGGATTGATGTAACGTAATGTTCAGTTCCTATCATGTTAACTAATTCTCAGCACTCAATTATATCGTAGAATTAAGATAATGTAATATATGCAAAGTTTGTCCTGTCACAAGTGACCAATGTTAATCCGAAACTAGAGATGATGCAACATCACTTTTATTTACTAATACACAAAATGTTATTTGCAATTTTATAAAATATTTCTGATTATTTATGATACTCTGACATTAAAAAAAAAGACTTCATTGTTTTTGTATAATTAAAGGTAAAAAATGGTCAGTAATTTTCATTTATCTTAAATATTTCAACTCAGAAAATGATTTAAATATTTTTTAAAACAAACAAAATTTGTGTTGTTTTTCATTAAATTATAATTAAAGTAGTCTTACAATACTTTAGAGCCCATTTATAGATAAAAAAACACGCCGCAATTAACTAATTCAATGATTTAGTGCTCCCTTTCAAAATGAGTTAACTGGATAAATAACACAATTTCGAACAGCTGTATCTTTTTTACAAACCAAATACACAAAACAATACATATAACGTGCATAGCACTAGAATGAAATATTCAATTGGCTGAAAAAATTTATTTTTAATTTCATCCCCTTTTGGTTTACAGGGGTCTAATAATGTCATTCTCAAATTTCTGATCTTTGAGGGGCTGTAATTTGTAAAGGGTAAACAAACACACAATTACAGCTATATTTTCTCATTAGTGTGACTCCAGTGATTAGTTTTTGCCATATTTCACTTTGTTTTTTCATCCCCTAAGCGAGTTATGACCCTTTTGAAATGAGCAAAAATTTTACATTTAGCCTTCAACTTTGGCTATTTTAATTATAAAGTTACAGCTACATAACTCAGTGTGTGATACTACTATCTTATGTACTTTAACATCAAAATGTAAAATGTTCTACCATGATTGTTATTCAATTGGATTTGGGCCAAAATGCAAAGATCTAAAAGTCCAACTTTTGACTACGAAAATGACTTTTGATGACTTCTAAAAAATCAAGGGGTGCATCAAATCGCTCCTCCGAAAAGCGAAATTTCAAAGGTGTTTCAAATTTAGGTGGCCGAGTTTGTAATAGCCTAGACTTGTACCAGGCAAATTGTATCATGTCCGAGTATTGTGGTGCACTAATCTGGAAATGAATAAATGATTGTAGTTTCATTGAAACAAAACGCGTGAAAGTAATTCCAGTCTTTTAAAAATAAATGAATCATATGCAATATGTTGTGCATTTACGTTATAGCCACTTTTACCCGTAGTGACAGGTTTTGATCGGACGACAGGGGTTGTTAAAACGAACATCAACTATATGGCCCAGTCAATGAAGATCAATTTAGGGAACGAAGTTTACACTAAAAAGTCCCGACCCCCACCCCTCTTGCTTCCTTTCCCACCCCTTCCGAAACATTGCTGGAGCAGTACTATGATTATACGCTTTTCGTGTCGTAAAAAATATTGGGAGAGCTGTTTTTTTTTCAGGGTATTAGTACTTAAACTATGCACTAAAAGAGGTTCCCAAACTTCAGACCTCCGTGGACCCTTTACGGAAAAATTACACACTTCGCGGATCCCCCCCCCCCCCTCAGCACGTGCGCAAAAAAAATAATAATAATAAAAATTAATTTGAATTTTGACCTCTTGAATTCAAATTATGTTTTTCGCAATCACGAGTGGGTGCGTGTATGTAGGCGTGTGTGTAGGGTGTATGTGTGTGTAGGCATGTGTGTTTATTTCTGTGTGCAGGTATGAGTGTTTGGGTAGTTGTGTGTATGAGTGTTTGTGTGTGGCGGGGGGGGGGGGGTAATGTGTATGTGTGTAGGCATATGTGTTTGTGTCCAGGCATGAGCGTGTGGGTAGTTCTGTGTAGGTGTATGTGTAGGTCTCTGTATGTATGCGAGTGTGTATGTGTTTGAGTGTATGTGTATGTGTTTGTGTGTTTGTGTATGTGTGTGTAGGTGTATGCATGTGTGTATGTGTACGTGCGTGTATGTATGCGTGTAAGTGTAGGATATTGACGCAACCTTTATAAGATTTTCGCTAGAGGAGCAGCATCGTGAGGCGGCCGGTCGGCAGTGATGCTGCAGAGGGTGCTGGCAGGAAAATAAAATGATAGGGCCTCAAAACAGTCAAATGAAAGCAATAATCAATCGTGATTGCTCAAAAAAAAACACAGTTAAATCTATTTTTTTTCTAATATATTTACATTTTTTTTCCTTTAAATAGATAAACTCGGTGTTCTGTGCTCTTGTCTGGTTTTCATTTCTTTCATTATTATTTTGAGCAATGGAAGTTAAATTATCTTTGAAATTCAACTAGGAATAAAAATATTATCCCCAAATTTCTAAAACATGAGTCTTGAAAATTTTGGAGCAAAAGTTTTAGTCGAAGTATAAAACCCCAGCTGTAAAAATGTCCCTCAATGATTGCATTTTACTTAATCTAGTTTTGTAACAATATGAACTTCGTCATGTACACAAAATTAATTAATGCGTAGTGTGTTTACTTCTGAGAGTTCCGGGAGGGGAGGGCTCATAAGTCTTGCATGTACTAAGCAAGACCATTTTTATTCTTCATAACTGTGCTTTCTTTTCAAATTACTAGGGGGCATTGCCTCCTGCTCGCTAACGCTCACCAGCCCCCGAAGATTGCTTCGCAATCTTATTTGATTCGCAAAGATTTAAATCGTCAATTAAAAAGAAACAGATTAAAAACGCATTATGTTCGGATGAAAAAGCACCTAATCCCCGGATTTCGAAATAACTTGTATCAACTTGCAGAGCCGTACATGCTAAAGGTCTCCTGACCATTACAAAACTGCAGTTTTGTACGTTTGAAAAATCACTTTCATATTCGTGGTCTATAGTAATATATTTTGTTCTTTAGTTCGGGGCTTGAATTGAGTTGAGCCTAAGATTTTTCGTTAAAATCGAAACTCTTAAAGTTTGTGAATAAGAAAGAAAAAACATGCGGATCGAAAAGACGTAACTATGGCAACGTCAAATAAAACAGCAATAATTTTAATGGAGATGCGATTGTTCTAATTTGAATTTTAACGGCTCGTAATTTTTTTTTCCTTTGGAGATAAACTAAGTTTTTCGACCATAGGTCCAGTTACAGCTGGAGTAAAAAAGAAAAAAAAACCGCTCTTTTCAGTGGTGTGAAAAAGAAAATTGTGGGACTATTCCTTTGCCTTTTACTTAAAGCTTTAATAAAGAAAGTAGTGCCTCTAAATATTAGCTAAGCCTAAACAAGTTCGAGCTAGAAACACAAATAACTCCCGCCGTATTTAAGTTAGAGCATTAAAACAAATCGCGTAGAACACGGAAAATTCTACTCTTTCCACCGATATATAATATCAATATGTGCAAGTAATTTTTCACCCCTTTATTAGGCAATACTAGCCAATTTACGCGAAATTTGAGCTTAAAAAATTAATCACTAAAAAACTTTTTCGAATTTAAAAAAATAAAACCCCAGGTGTACATCCCCGGGCTTGAAGTAATTTTGAACAAAATTTCAAGGCTGTAGATGCTATGGGGTCTCCTTTACGCACGTCCGCCACACACTTCCTTCCAGAATTTCTTTGAAACCTTACTTTTATTTACTAAAAAGAGAAAATATCGTTATTCGTCCTTCAATCTCAATTATATGATTAAGGTTAAAAAACAACGTAAATAAAGCACAAATATTGGAAAAAATACAGCATATAGCTATTTCAAGGCTGCAATGGAGCCTCTTCATCAGTGCAAAAAGCTTGGTCAGTTCTCTCGCAACTTCTGGTTGTGTTCGTGAGCTTTTTGCACTGATGAAGGGGCTCCATTGCAGTCTTGAAATAGATATATGCTGTATTTTCTCCGATATTTGTGCTTTATTTCCGTTGTTTTTTCACCTTAATCATATTGTAGCACAAAGCTTATATGATAATTTTTCATTTAATCTCAATTATATTTAACGTTCTAGCTGTATAGCACTGCGGATCAACTGGCGTGATCTCGCAGACCCCCGGGTTTCCGCGGACCACAGTTTGGGAAACTCTACACTAAAAAACATTAGTCCCTCCCTCTTGTCCCCCCCCCCAACCCTTTCAAAAGATTGCAAAAGCAGTACTAAGATTGTACGCTTACAACTCAAAAATTAATGATGTTACCTTGGAGTTCCTTTTTTTATTTCATTCCTAACAATAATATAAACCAGTGGTGCCCACCCTACGGCACGCGGGATACATCCGGCAGCTCGAAGTTGATCCGTGTGGCCCATTGTTTTAAAATGTTACAACTCGAAGAGTGCGATTAATGAAAATGTTACAAATTAGGAGCCAAATATTTAGAAATAGGTTTCTGAAAAACAGGATGCATTTAACAAAATAAGCATCAACTAATGATAACAACAATTATTGATTTGCATTTTTTTTCCCTTTTCCGTACTTTCCCATCTCTTTTAGAAAAGAGTAAAATATTTTGAAATTTTATATGCTCTAGTCTGCGAAAACGATTTTAGTATGATCTGCGGCCCCCGGGAAGAGAATGTTGGGTACCACAATTTATATTACATGCACTTTTTATGTATATAGCTCAGTTTCACTATTTTAATAACTTAATCATATACAGAAAACTCACTAGAAAAACAACTTAAACAAATTATAGCTTTTTATCTATACGTCTTGGGAAGAAATGTTTGCACAAAATTTATTGGTAATAATGTAATGACGGTCATTTAGTTGAAATGTTGCAACAATATAATGACGTTCACTTTACGTTTTACTACCATTGTACAATTTTTTGTCACAAAAGTTTCTAGTTTGTGTCGCCGATAGTCTACAAAATAATGTCAATGTTTGGAACTATTGAAATCTTGCATTAAATAAATCAGGAATACAGTAAAACCTGTCAAGTTGACCACCCTTGTAAGTTGACCACCTGTCTAAGTTGACTGCTTTTTTCACGTACAGAATTTGTCTTATATCATATATTTTAACCTCTATAAGTTGACTACTTGTTTAAGTTGACCACTAAAATAGTGCTCCGCAAGTGGTCAACTTTCACAGGATTCACTGTAGTGTATTTCAACTGATTATTTCCTCGTAGCGGATATTATTGTTTAATATTACTTTTGGTTATTATATTTTAGTCTTTTATAAGGGGTCATCTTCTAATATTTCGTTGGTTTGGTCCGAAAATATTGTTACAGTACATTCCACTACAGTGTCTACACATTGTCGTACAATCGAACCTAGCTTTATGACAAATACAGTTTGTAACTCATAATGTTTTACAATTACAAGATCATTTAGAGCAGAGGTAATCTCTATGAGCTTAGGAATCAGTCTGTTGCGTGAAGTAAATTGACAACTCGACTCTTCTGGTGGAAGCCAAAAACCTAACAAAGTTTGAATCTGATAGTAAACACTAAAAAGATGTTGACGAGTGATGTCTATCTGAAGTTGGTGCAAGTTTTGCTAAATGAAAATTTTACTTTAGAGACATTTTTGCTGTTACTTGCTTATACACAAACTTTTATTCAAACTTGGTTAGGTTTTAAACTTCCAGCAGAAGAATGGGGTTGGCAATATACTTCAAGCTACTGACTGATGCCTAAGGCTAAGAAAATTACCCCTGCTCCAAATGAACTTCTCCTACTAATAACCTTGCAATTGTAAAACGTGTGTTACAAACTGTAGCTGTCGTAAAGATGGGTTCGATTGCACATCTATTTGTGGACACTGTAGTGGAATGCACTGTAACAATATTTTTGGACCAAACATTATTCTGTAGACTATAAGCGAAGACAAACGAACTATAAACTTTTGTAACAAAATATTGCACTTTTGTTGTAAAACCTTAAAGTGAACGTCATTACATTGATGCTTCATTTCAACTAAATGACTATTGCAGATCATCATTGTATTATTATCTATAAGTTTTGTTCAAACATTTCTTCCCAAGACGTGATGATAAGATGCTGTTTGTTGAATTTGTTTTTTGTAGTGAATTCTCCGTATGTGATTAAGTTAGTAAAACGGAGAAACTGAGTTATCTACATAAAAAGTGTCTGTAACCTAATTTGTTTATAACAGTGGTCCCCAATATTTTTCTGCTTATAATGGCCGTAGATCATACTAAAATCATTCTCGCGGGCTGGAGCACATATAAAATTTCAAAATGTTTTACTCTTTTTTTAAATGACATGGGAAAATACGAAAAGGAAGGAAAATTGCAAACAAATTTTTCTCATCATTACTTTAATGCTTCTTTTGTTGAATGCAACCTGTTTTTCATAAACCAATTTCTAAATATTTGGCTCCAAATTTGGAGCATTGTCAATAATCGTAATTTTCGAGTTGTAACATTTCACAAAACAGCGGGACACATGGATCAGCTTCGCTGGCCGAATGCGGCCCAGGGGCAATAGGTTGGGCACCACTGGTTTCTCATATTGCTAGGAATAAAATGAAAACAGGAACTCATCGGTAACATCATTAGTTTTTGAGCTGTAATCGTATAATCATAGTACTGCTCTTGCAATGTTTCAGAAGGGTTGGGGGAGGGAGCAAGAGGGGGGGGGGGTCGGGACTTTGTGTTTCTTAGTGTGTAATTTAAGTACTAACATCCTGCAAAAAATCAGCTTTCTCTTAATTAGTTGCTACACGAAAAGCGTATAATCATAGTACTGCACTTGCAGTGTTTCGGAGGTGGTGGGGAGAAAAGCAGGGGGGGGGGGGTCGGGACTTTGTTTTTTTAGAGTATACTTTATGTGTTAACATTCTTCAAAAATTCAGCTTTCCTTAACTTAGTTGCGACACGAAACTTTTGTTGACTGGGCTAATATTAATAGTTTTGAAGAATAAAAATATGTATTTCCCTCTATCCATGATATCATTTCCGATAACGATAGTTTTGAAGTGCACATTTTTTAACACTTACTATCCGTTGTTTTTCCTTTAGAATTTATTTATTTTTCCATTTAAAATTAAATATTTTTCGTCACAGTGGTCAGAGAATAAAACTTCATAATGATTATTCAATGATTATCGCTTCTTTTTAAAATATAAGTACTGATAACATAACCCATGACCATTTTACGAGTATTTCAGCATCAAAGACTATCCGTTTTATTATCTACTAGTGGTACCCGCACGGCTTCGCCCGTAATAGAAAAATTAAAAGGTATTTTGGTTCGCCTGCATTTACAAATAATGTATTGTGAATTTTCTCGTCAATTGGCTTGTACTCATGTTACGGTTACACGTTATGATAATTTCGTATCTCGCCAATTGGCTTGTGCCCATGTTACGGTTATACGTTATGATAATTTCGTAATTTATGATAGTTTTTTTTCTTAAAATTGGAATAAAAAAGAACCACATCGAATTTTCGAAAAATCGCTTCGAGGTGCAAACCCCCATGCTACATACTAACTTTGTGCCAAATTTCATGAAAATCGGCCGAACGGTTTAGGCGCTATGCGCGTCACAGACATCCTACAGACATCCTACAGATATCCTACAGACATCCTCCGGACAGAGAGACATTCAGCTTTATTATTAGTAAAGATATACTGTATGAGTTCAAATTACCCTGTTTTTTGTACTTATTCATAGTAATTCTCTCAGATTATTAAGAAATACTTACATCATATTTCATTATTAATTCACAAGGGGACGATGGACTTTAAGTTACTTTTTTTTAAGTTTTCACTCTAGACTTAAATTTTTGTGAGCATATGTATTTAAGCATAAACATATAGAGAATCACACACACACAAAAAAAAAGAAAAACAAACTCTTACTTATTTCAAAATTTAAAAAATTTAAATATATTTTGAAAAATTTAAAATGCTACATGTAATTTAAATTTTTACAATTTTTCTAAATTTTCTAATTTCATTACATAATAAATCATTGCAAAGAAAAATTGGTATTAATTAGTAAATTCCTTAAAAATAAAATTTAAGAGTTTTTTAAAAATACTTCATTAAAAATTCCCCGAAATTTCTCTTGCTAGTAATTTTTAGTTTTTTTAAAACCTTCTTGAAGTTAGATTCTATAATACATACCAAGTTTTATTATTTGGTAAAACATGTGGATAAATATTGGATTTCGTGTACTTTGAGCGAAAATTGTGTCACATGAAGCATTTTGTATGTATGAAAATCGAGAATTTCGTTTCGAGTAAAATGTAATTAAAGTATAATTTTGCACTTATCTTAAAAATTTAGTTTGCGAAATCTCTTTTTCGGTGTTTTTGTTTGACATTGAAGCGTGTTTCGTTACAAGAACAAGATTTATAATAATATTTTAATTAAAATAATAGGAGAGATTATTGAAATTTGACTTTTCCTGCTTTGTTTGCATCTGAACAGCCGAGTTTGATGGGAGTATCTCATGAAAAATCGTTTTTTGTGCAAACTTTAAGCAATCGTAACCTTGGTAAAACAATGCTCAATCGCTATGCGGTTTTTTGAGTTATTAAGAGAAATGTTTGAAGTACAACAAAACACAAAACAAAATTTTGATTTTTTTTTAAATCAATTTTCGCCGAATACAAGGTCTACACTAAAAATACAGCAATATTTTGAAATGTATTATTGTCACAAATGAAATTCTAAAATTTACGTTTCATTTTGTTGAAAAGTTGTCGTTCCTTTGAACAAAAGTACCTTTCCACTTCATAGGCTTGATGGTGGTTCTTTAATTTAACACGCACCAGGTTCAATCCATGTGAAATCATACAGGAAAATAAAAATATTTTTCTCACTATTTTTGATTTTTAATTTTTTTTGCCTATTATTTAACTGTTATATTCGGAGTCTGAAACGGTGGTTTAAAAGTTTTTAAACCTTCAGAATTTTTTTGGCAACCACTTTTCAATAGCTGCGAGGTCAACTTTTCTCGAAAATAGCGCTTTACAAAAACTCATAGAACTTTTTTTACTTATGAATGTATCAAAATCATTTAAAAACCTTTAGATAGAAAAGAAAATGGCCTATATTTTTATGATAAGTGTTTCTCTGATGAGTTTTGACAAATATGTGTAGCATTGAGATAAATAAATACCTTTGTGCTGAACAGTAAAGTAAGACAAAACAACGTTAGATGAAGCACAAAGTTGCAAATTACAGCAGACACGTGTTTCAGCGTTATAGGGAACGCCCTTTTTCAATGCAAAAAATAATGAGCTTATGGATGAAAAGACATCCGACAAAAGCTTTTGTTGGATGTCTGACTGATTCAATACAAAGTGATGAATTCTTTCAAAAATAAACTAATTTCTAACATGATTTTTTATGGCTAATCTAGCCATAAGTAGGATCATTACTTCACTTTGAATTACGGTTTATTTTGCCCCTAGAATTTAATACATATTTTTTTAAGTTTGGACTTATGCCCTTATTGCAGTCAATAACTATAAAGTATAGTTTAGAGTGATGAAAATATAAATCAAGTAAGACATTTTATTTTAAACTGTTTAACCACAAGTTTAATGACATATTTGGATTTTGCAAAAAATGGGAGGTTTGCTCTTTCTGAAATAATGGGTTCCCTTATTGGCGGGCGGGGTAGGAGGGGGGGGGTATGCTCGCTATAATCATATTTAATGCTTCTGGGGACTCTGATTTTTAGAGTTATGTGTGGTCAACTACCACTTCTCAAATAGGGGTTAGAATAATTTCGTACTCGTTAAAATTATAGTGCAAAATGTTATCGGTGATGCTGCCGCCAAGGCTTAGTGCGCATGACAGCTGCCTTCTCTGAAAACCGAACAGTTGGTTGGAGTGCTTTAGAGGTAGCTTCAGCTAAGACCCCTATAGCAGGGGAGCCTACGTATCCGCCATTTTGAAGCAAACTTGATCCAGTGCTTCGTAGCGATAGCATTGCTGCTGATGTTTACATTTCTTTAGCATGTGTTTAATTGAGTGAAATGGGTGGTTGTTCGGCTGTTAATTGTGCTGTAAATAGTCTGTATATATAGCTTATTCGGCTGTAAATAGCTCCAAAAAAGGATTTCAGCTCTTCAGATTTACAGCAGATGCAGAAAGAAAAAAAGAGATGGATAATTAGTAGCCCGTGAAGTGACTGGCAACCTGGAAACGACGTCAACGTTTTCCAAAATTTCGCCAATGTTCACTTTCACTCTTACTCTCTCGTTACCTGTTAGGCGAATGATTGCCAATGAAGGTAACTTTCCCTGTTGTACGCTTGCTCCAAAATGGCGGATGCGTCGGCCGCTCCAGTTATAGGGGCTCTACCTTCAGCATCATGCATCAAAAATCTTTCAGGCACAGAATGCTAACCATACCCGCATGGGTCGTCAATATCTAGCAGAGGTAGCAATAGTATTTTTTTCCCTTCACCGCCATTCCTTTATTCACATTAACTTTCCTTTATTCCTCCTTCTACACACACACTTCTACATACACACTCATGCCTGCACACAAACACACATGCCTACACACACACACGAACGCCTACATGCACACTCGCGTACACGCACAGCACTGCATACACAACACTCACACACATGCATACGTACACTCACACATGCATACGTACATTTACACACACGCATCCACACACATGCGCCTACACAAACACACATGTGCCTACACAAACACGCGCATACATACACACACACGCTCGTGATTGCGAAAAACATAATTTAAATTCAAGATGCCAAAAGTTCAAATTAATATAATTTTTTTTTCTATTAACGTCTATTCATTTGATTCTGCAGCCTAGAGAGTTAACTGAAAATTTTATCTTGAATTTATTATTGAAATTTTTTTATGTATTGTATTTAATCTAATTCGGGCCTAAATTTTACTATTTTGATTGGCGTCTTTATTCCAGTGATGAGTTTTGAGGCTATTGTCCTTGTTCAAAAGAGAATTTTTGAGTGCTGTTTTTTTTAATCCTAATGTTTTTTTCATTTTTATACTGTTGATGGTATTTCGGACTTTCTTTATTCTGAATGGTTTTTTTACATATTTTTCCTATCCAGATTTGTTTTTGGAGCAATGGATGACGTTATTGGGAAAACTGTTACTTTTTTTTCAATCAGGAGTTAATAGAGACCGAACTGCCTTATTCCAATGATGACTTTCAGGTAAGTTTTTTCTTCTTCTAAAGGAGAGTTTCAGGAACTATTGTCCCCGTTCTGAGGGGATTTTTCAGGAACTTGTCTTTGTTGTAACAAAACTTTTAAACGGAGCCAACGATTTTATTTATGTATCATTATTCTCAATCTGTGGTTTTTAGGAACTTGTTTTCACGCTAATTAGGGTTTTTCCCTCAGACTAATTTGTTGATTAATACGTTCCCCTGAATGGTAACTGCTGTCTTTTTTTCCAAAGAAGATTTATAGGTTTTGCAGACGACATTCCAGGACTTGTCTTAATTTTAATGTCACAATTTTGAAATATTTCTTCTTATTTATTCAGGAGAAAATTTTGGGCTTCCGTCACGCAGCCTGCGTGAAAGAATGGTTTAACGATTGAGTTAGATCCACAGTTTACGTCGGATGTGGACCAAATTTGGTAGGGAAGTACTTGGTCACCTGAGAAGGAATGAAGGGGGGGGGGCGTTCAAGCACCAAAAAAAGAACCGCACTGTTTCACTTTTAATTTCCAGTTCCGAAAAAGGCAATAAAATGGCTCTTTCTACCCGAAATAATTATCCCATTTTTTTTATTCAAGTTTTATTCGAACGCCCGAAAAATTACCCCTGAAGTTGATTTACTTCCTTCGAATTGCAAAAAAAAAAAGTCAAGGCTGTAAAATCGCCGGAAAAAAAATTATCATCATTTTTAAGCCTAATGGAACATCAATATCAAATCAAAAATTTATCGTTTGCTAGCGAGCTCAATTTAAGTTCTGTACCTCAGAATCAAAAGGAAGTAAGTCACAATATGATAATTTTATCAGGAGAGAGGAAAAACTTTTTTTTTCTGGCGGCTCGTGCAAAGGATGAGTCGCGCGCTTTTTTGACCCTGGCAAAAAATTTGAAAAGGATTTTCTTCACATGGTTCGGTGATTAAGTTCACATGACTCGATGCAGAATTACCTTCTATATACAATGCACTAATAAACAAAAAATCGCAATTTTTGGATTTTCGTCAATTCGACTATGAGGTACATAATTAACGTGAATAAAATCATTTTGATGTGTTGCTTTTTTTTTCTCGAATGTGAAAAAATAAAATTCTTGCTTTTGCTTCCAGGTACAGCTTTCCTTTTAGATTATTTTCTCACCCCTCCTTTTTTCTTTTTTTTTGTGCTGCCAGTAGAAGATAGCCAGTAGAAGTTTTTAGTTGTATTAATGGAGGGTTGGATTTAATTTATTCGGGACTTTTAGATTTGCCGTTAACGAAATTTAAGAATCATTATTTTGACCGGAAACTTTACAGCATTTGTTTTTCTATTATTTAAGCCTAATTGCTGAACACGCGTCACTTGATATAACTTTTATTTTCGAAGCAGACTGTATAAAGCTGATTTATAATAAAAATAAGGGTTTACATATACAGTGAAACCTCTCTGAGCGGCCACCCCTCCGTTTCGCAAAATGTCGGCCATTGAAGGGGGGGGGGGTGGCCGCACTTTAAAGAGTTTTCGTTAGAGTCGCAATATAATTCTAAAGTATACAAAAGAGCAAGTCTAATACACAGATTGAAGTTGGAGACCGTTCTAAAAGGGAAATAGTTATATTATTTAATTCTTGTTTACATTTTTCGAAGAAAGGATACAATTTGTGACTTAAGTTTTTTTATCTTCTCCTACAATTGTTTTTAAAATAAAATTCAAATTGTTTCTTGTTGCAACTCGAAATGATAAATAAATTGCTCTAACCAATTTATTTGTCATTGCCTCTGAATTTCCGATGACTTTATTTATTATCCCCAAAAAGGATTTCAGTTGAAAGTTTAGTTTGCTTATGATTACAAAACGCAAATTGATTGTCAGAAGTGGAATTGGTGCCTGGAAGGTATAAAAATGTATTTGCTCAAAAGACGATAGTTACACACAGCGAACTGATTAATTTAAACCAACCCCAAACTAATATTAGATTTGATTGAAAAACGCATTTTTTCGCCGACTCGTTAACCGGAAGACGTTTTTCTCAGTCGACAGTATAATTATCAAAACTCTCCATTGCTGTTTCGTGCTGGAAATAATTCGAAATCGAACTCTACTAATTCTCTCGCCCATTTTTCCGCCTTCATATCACTTGGAATTTCAATACGTATTTCGAGATTAATAAAATGGTCTCCGACAGTTTTGTTTGCAACCCAGATTACACGTACACACTGCCCAACTAATAAAGTAAACATAAATGACATTTTTACACCAAAATTTTCAGAATTCGTTAAAGACCAATACCAATTCTCCTCTTCGAACTGAAAAGCTGCAGATTAGACACAAAGTGTCAATAATAGATTTTCCTGAAAAACGGAGTGGACGCATCCACTCGGCGGCCGTTCAGAAGGTTTGGGTAACCGTTGCTAGGGATGTTTTCATTATTTAAGTTCATGGGCCATGTCGAAAAAAAGTGGCCGTTTAGAGGGGAGGCCGCTTATGACAGGTGGCCGCTCGGAGTGGTTTCACTGTAATACTATTTTACTGCTAAACTGCAAACGTTTTTCATTAACCACTTGAATTACTTGAGTACTGTCATACGGGATACTATGGCCCACATTTAAGAACTTTTATCATCTTATTCCAAAACTTTTGTACCTATTCCTTGACTAATCTGTGGAAATTTATTTTACACAATTAGAGACTCTTAATTAAATTTTTGAATAGCTATCAGTTTGCTTCAATGTGCAATTGCCCTTTTTAATTGTTTTTATTTGGACCACTGTTACCATTTCGTTTGTGTTACTTAGGCCCAAAGTGGTTTTCTCTATTTAGATCATTTTATAACTAAACAAGGCCTAAGAAAGACTTGTGGACTTACGAAATTCTGTTAATAATAAAAACAAAAGTTTGAGTCACACATTTGTTTTAAGGAAGTTTGTAAACAGGACTAGTTATTGTCTCACAAACTGTCGTCAAAAAAGTCATTGTTTCATAACTTTTGGAGGTTGAACAATTTTTTGAACAGAACCAATGTGAAAAACAAATGATCCATTAACTCAATCCACTCAACAATATCTCCTTCTTTTACCACATCAGGTATAACTGAAAAACAGCTCAGCCCATTTCATTTTGCCACAACAAAATTCTTTTAACTTTTAACAAAATTTGAAAGAATTGGATGCAACTGGGTCGACTTCTTTTTGGACCTCTTACAACTTTCAGTTTCTCTTCATCTATATATATATATAAATGGACTTTGGTAAATTTGTTCCCTAAGATCTCAGAAACTACCCGGCAGATTTGGCTGAAACTTTCACCGTTTGTTCTTTTTGGTACTGGTGAGGTTTGTAGACCAGTTCGAAAAAAATCCGATTGATAGTTACTTTTTTATTATAATTTGTCCAAATTTTCGCATAAATGCCCCAATATAACGTTTAAAAAATATGTGCATACATTAAAATTATGTGTTCATCGAAAGCGCTTATTTTTCTGCTGAAGATGGCATCTGTGAGAAAGTTCTAAGTTGTATGAAAAACGAGTTATGGGCTTTTTTTGTTCCATGTTCGAAGACTTTCCTCAACCCAATTCATTATTTAGTGTATCATCTCAACTCGCAGTTCATAGAATTGTTGAATGTTTTTGTGTTTCGTCGGTCTGTTTGATTCTTTTCTCAAGTCAAATCTTAAAGTAACTTTTTTCCCCTAGATTGGCTAATAATAACTATAGATTTGGTTGATTATTTTCCATTTAAATGGAACTTTAGAGTAATTAATGGGTTTTTTTTATTATTTGTGCTGACTGGAATTTTTAATCATTATCCAATCTGACAGCAGAAACCTCGCCAAAATTTATGCAGAAAGATTTCAGTAGCGGATGCATTTGGCAGTTTTTTCAACTGTCACGGTTTTTGAAGTCAGACTACGTAATAATGTTTGTCAGCCTTCACCATGTAAACAAAATATCGTCAATCAAAGAATCTTTAAAAACTTTTTTTGCTGTAAAATAATCCAGCAACTAAATTAGGCAAATCCATAAACAGCACAAAAACTTCCATTAATGTGACTTTGTGCACAAATTCAAACCATCGCCAAATTTTATTACTTATTTTGGAAACATTACGGATGAAATTGTTTAGCGCCATTTTATGGTGACCAAAAGTATTTTAGCATATGGCGACAATATCTCTTTAACAAAAATTAATAACATACCGTTTTACAAAGTAAGGAGGGGGAGCATTATTCAAGGTATCCCAAAACGATTCCCGCAAATTCGGTAATATTTTTAATCTCACCAAGAACCCACAATAACTAAGATTTTCCAAAATAACTAAAGCAAGTTTAAGGGGATCACGGGCGCGCGGCTACATTTTTTTAAACAGTTAGTTCTTCAATAGACATACATAGAAGCTAAGACTCAATGTAAAAAAAAAAACTGAAAAATCTTTTTAAACATGTGAAGTTTAATTTCCTAATTCGGAAATTCTTCAAATTTGTATATGCTTAAATTTCGTGTTTTCGTTTCTAAATGAATACTATTTTGCTCTTTTTACTTACTGCTACTTTAGTTTTATGAGTAAGGGAGAAGTTAGATTTTAAGTCACGTCTAAAAGGTGTGTTTTAAGTTCTTTCAATTAAAACAGAAAACAAATGCAAGTAACGGTTGTTTCTGATAATTATTGCTAACCCAGGCAACGCCGTGTATTTTTACTAGTCTTCCATATAAAAGTCATGTCTCTGTGGCCTGATGAATTGAGGAAGCAATCTCTCTCTTTATCCGTTGATGAAAGTTCCCAGTTTTTTTTTTTGAGCAATCACGATTGCTTATTGTTCTCACTTGACTGTTTTGATGTGCTATTTTATTTTCCTGCCAGCACCCTCGGCAACATCACCGTCGACCGGCTCCTCACAATGCTGATCCTATAGCGAAAACAGTCTTCAGGTTGCATCCATATGATACACACACAAGCGTACATACACAACTACACACACAAATACATACACCTACACACACGTATACACGCGCAAACACACACTCACTCAAACACATACATACACACGCATACATACAGACACCTACGCATACATACAGACCCCTACACATACACACACACACCTACACACAACTACCCACACACTCATCACACTCATGCCTACACACAAACACATATGCCTACACACACACACACCTACACACAACTACCCACACACTCATCACACTCGTGCCTACACACAAACACATATGCCTACACACACACATACTCATTCCCTACCACACACAAACACTCATACACACAACTACCCGCACACTCATACCTGCAGTCAGACACAAACACACATGCCTACACGCACATACACAAACCCCACACACAAACACACATACCCCCCACACATATAAACACACATGCCTACACACACACACACACATACCCCCCACACACATAAACACACATGCCTACATACACACACTCGTGATTGCGGAAAACATAATTTGAATTCAAGAGGTTAAAATTCAAATTAAGTTTTTTTTTTTCGCTTTCCTGATTAAAGTCCTACTTTAAGTTTTTCTTGTCCCTTCCCAACCCCCTCAGATGGAATTTTTCAAGTTTTACGGTGGACCAAAGTATCGTACTTTTTAGGTTTAGACGATGTTTTGTAATCACGAAACCCTAACAGAAATGAGAAGTAAAACTATACTATTTCATAAATTATTAAATAGTAATCATAAACAATTAATAACAACTCTTAGACATTGAACTGTCCTTGCGTGTAAAAGTTTATCAGGTTATAAAGAAGAGGTGCCAACCTCTAGGGGGGGGGGGGGTCATGGCACAGACTGCGCCCTTGAAATTTTTAGTTGTTTTGAGGGGTGTTTTCTCTTTTTGGGGTAGGGCTCTTGCACCTGGGGGGAGGGGGGTCGTTGCGATATTTAGGGGGGTGCCCCTGAACTTAGGGTGGACATCCTTGTATAAAGACACATGTTAGCACAAGGAAAACTAAACGTTTAGTTTCGCTTTTTGAGCAGAGCTATCGAACTTCTTGGTGTCAGAGAATAATGTATCTCTTTCTCAATTTTGGCCAAAGTAGCCCGCATTTACGGTACTCTAAAAGTATGGTTGAGTTTTTTGAGCAATCACGATTGCTTATTGTTCTCATTTGACCATTTTTGGTGTCGGTGCCTTTTTCAACTTGGACCAGAAGCCTTTGCAGCACCACCGCCCACCGTCCTCTGCTGGCGGCGCGGCGCGGCTGCTCCGGTTTTGAGCTACCCGCTTCTCCTGGTCGGAGGCGTCCATGTCCTACACACACGCACGTTCACACACATACACTCACACACGCCTACGTGCATAGACACAGGTCTACGCACACACACAACTATGCACAAGTAACCGCCCAGGAGGAGAGGCAGGCTTGGGGGGGGGGGGGGGGCAGGAGCCGTTTCTAGAAACAATAACTCCAATGAGTAGGGTCCTGTCTCAGTTCGTGATTGCGAAAAACATAATTTGAATTCAAAATTTCAGAACTCAAATTAGTTTTTTTCTTCTTTTTTTAAATTTTATTGCAACGCACATAATTTTGTTATTGAACAATATAACTTAATGTTCACGAAAATTAAATGACAATATTAACTACTACTCTACTTCACAAATGAAGATTTCTACATTTTTCTTTACAAAATAAGTGACTGAATGAATAACAGCGAAAACAAGGTAAAAAGGGGGAAAACATTTTAAAAAAATTCATGAATTTAAATATTTTTGAAGAAATGTAATAAATTGTAAAAAAAAGTGTTATTCTTTTTTTTCATTGAATTATTTCGTTACAACTCATGGTACACGTCCTTAGGACCCCAGCTTGAACTTTAATCTTCTCACTTTCCTATGTAAACCGGAAGAATTAACTCATGTCATTGGGCATGGCATCTGGAAGTGTGCTTCTACCAAAAAAGTAGAGCTTGAGTATTTATATGCATGGTTTTACATAACGCCCTGTTTTGTTGTGTATAGGAAACAAATTAGTGATAATAAAAAAATGTGATTAATTTGAATTTTGACATCTTGAATTCAAATTGTTTTTCGCAATCACGAGTGTGTGTGTGTATGTAGGCGTGTGTGTTTCTGTCCAGGCATGAATGTGTGGGTATGTATGTGTGTGTATGCATGCGTGTGAGTTTGTCTGTGTGTAGGCATGAGTGTATGGGTGTGTGTGTCTGCGTGCTAAATGAGTGTGTGTATGTATGCTTGTGTGTTTGTGTCTGTGTGCAGGCATGAGTGTGTAGATACTTGTGTGTGTAAGATATGGGCGCAACCTGGAGACGGTTTCCGCTAGAGGAGCAGCATCGGGAGGGGTCGGTCGACAGTGGTGATGCAGAGGGAGGCGGGGGAAAAATAAAAATCATAGGAATTCAAAATAGTCAAATGAGAACAATTAGCAGTGTGATTGCTCAAAAATATTAAAACGGGATGGATCAGCGACTCATACGTTTACAAAATGTAAAATATTTCTTACCCCCAGCGGCATGCTTAGTGGGCTTACCATACGTCCGGTATCAGCCATAATAAAAAGTTCAGGGTGTGTTAGTAGTATGATAAAAAAGTAAATTTTCTTTTTTATTAAATCTTATTTGTTTGTACTTCAGTAGAGGTTAAAGTTTAATTTTGTGAATACATGGTGTTGGCCTTGTGATCATTTTGCTTCAAAAGAAATGAGTGACCCATGGCAATTTTTCTTAAAAATAGATATTACGTAATACTAGATATATGTTAGGTAGAATCCATGTCCATTCAACAAGGGGTGTAACATGATGGTCTTGGCTTTTTTTTGAATTACACATATGTTAAAATTCATAAAAAAATATGAAATATTTTTTTTTTTTGTTTTGCCCAAAAAAATTCCTGGGCCGAGACACAGGCAGCCAAAGATGGCGTTCCTGTCATGGTTTCTCACTTGGGGTTTTCGTCAAAATGTTTAAGTAACATAATCTGCAACACGGTAGAAAATATTTTGTTGCGGTTTGTCTCATTTAAAAGGATATTTTTTCTTGTTTAGAAACATATGCAACATTTTGAAATATGTGCTTTAGTTTTTTTTCCTGCAGTCCTTTGGAAAAAAATGTTTAAAATGATTTTTTTAATTTTCCTGAAAAATGCCAATTTCAAAATTTTTATTTTTTTACAGTTTATTGGTACGAATGAGAACTACGTTCCCTGAAAAGGAGAGCTTCCACTTTTTTGTTTAACAGATTTTAGAGGCATTTGAAAAAATGAGGGTTTTTAAGGAACTCTACGTTATGGCGAAACTTAAAATTAAAAAAAAAATCGCAACAAGTGGCTAGAAAAACACTTTTAAAGCAGTAATTTAGCGGAACTTTCATTTTGAGTCGCCATTCATTTAACGATTCTTACGGCGCGGCGCTAAGCTGAAAGCTTCGGAAGCTGGGGAAATGCAGCGAATCATCTGAAGTCTGGGTTGTTGTTTTCATAAAAAATAAAACTTCTGGATAAAGTGGAGACTCAAAATAAAAATTTCGCTACATAACTTAATTAAAAGTGTTATCTGGCCAATTGTTGGGAAATTTGTTTTTGAATTTTCAGGTCTGCCTTTACGGAGAGTTCCCTAAAACCCTCATGTTCTCAAATGCCTCTAAAATCTGTTAAACAAAAAAGTGGAAACTCTCCTTTTCAGGAAACGTAGTGCTCTGGAGTACTAATAAACTGTAAAAAAATGAAAATTTTAAAATTGGCTTTTTTGAGAAATATCAAAAAAATTAAACTTTTTTTAAAGCTGTGGAAAAATAACTAAAGCACATATTTCAAAACGTTGCATATGTTTTTAAACAAGAAAAATAAACTTCTTAATAAAACAAACCGCAATAAAGTATGTTCTACCGTTCCTGAGGTAATGGACTTTAAAAATTTTGACGAAAATCCCAAGTGAGAAATCATGACAGGACCGCAATCTTTGGCGGCCTGTATCTCGGCCCAGGAATTTTTTGGGAAAAACAAACAAAAAATAAATAAAACATAATTCTTAATTTTTTATGAATTAAACATATGTTAAATTCAAAAAAATTCGAGACCATGTTACACCCCTTGTTGAACTGACATGGATTCTACCGTTAGCATAAATAACTTCATGGGTTACTAATGGGTTTAAACTGAAAGGTGATTTCAAACTATTTTCGTTTAAATTTGTATTGTTTTCGGTTCTAATGTCTTCTATAGACATGAGTAGCACAAGGAAATAACCAGGGGTATACTGGCTGACTTTGGCTCTGTCGGTAAAAGAGTATTTTGGCCCACTTCTGTAAATTTGAAAAGTTAAATTAACCAGTACCGGACACATTTCTATGCGCCTTCAAAGGACACTAATGGTTAGTAGTCTAAAAAGGTACATCTTTAGGCTTCTATACTGACAACATAGGAAGGAAAAAAGAGAGAAATCAGATAAATCGGAATTTTTTCGAAATTGTGGTTGATTTACATCGGCATATGGAGAAAAGAATCGGGAGAAGGGTTCTAGATCCGTTCTAAGTAATATTTTCGAAGTTGATGTCAAAAAACGCAATTTTACAATTTTCGGTAACGTTGAGGAGAGGAAAAGAATGGGTTCCCCCACGATTTTGTTTTCTTGACATTTTTTTTTCTTCAAAATTGAAGTTTTTTTTAGTCTATCATTGTTCACAATAGAATACCGAGGGCTCTTCCCGGAAATTCTCCGAAATGGGAAGTTTTAGTAATGCAATTTACACTTGGTAAAATTAATGGAACAGGAAAGCATAACGGGAGCTCTCTACGACAACGTTTCGACATTGAACAATTAAAAAACGCAAAACTGTCATTGGGCACGTTTGAAAGAAAAGGCTCATGGATCTTATTTGAAGCATTTAAAAACTGAAGTACACTCTATTCAATTTTAAACTACATTTAGTTACTATAGGGAATCCGGCGACTCTCCTTCGGAATTTTTCGACAGTGAAATTTTAAAAATATAATCTTACAATATGCTCGGAAACATTAAAAGGAAAGGGAACAAGTTTCCCGAGTGTTTCCCCTAAGTTTTTTTTAGGAGTGCGCCGAGCCCTTCCGCTTTTAAAGGGTCACAGTAACTTTCAAACAATTTCTTTTAATTTATATAAATTTTATATTTCTTTGAAACCATAACATGCATACTTATTTTGTAATCAATGATTTATTTTAAAAATTTAAAAATATTGCCTACTTTTTTTTGAAAATTCAAAAAATTGAGAAAAATTTCAACTTTTTAAAATCCCTAAGGCTTTTTTTTTTTGCACTAATTTAAAAAACGTTTTTTGCAAAACGATCACTATAATCATCTCTAAAATCTGTGCATTCATTTGCTTATGAGTTCATTAGAAAATTTTCTGTGATTAATTATGTTAAAATCAAAGTTTTCTTTATAATTTGGTTTTTTAAAGGTTTAACATGCTCTAAACATTAGAGTAATTTATAAAATGCTTATCCAATGCACAGTTTTGTCAAATATGTTATCCCAATTGCAAAAAGTATTTCTTTAAAGCTGTATCTTTAATAGAAAAAAATCCTTAGGGATTATGACATGAAAACACAAAAGAAAAAAAAACCATCATCGAGAAAAAGCAATTTGAAGTTTTTCTTTTGCATAAGAACACATAGGGAGCATGGCCTAAAACCACTCATAACTTTTTAAACATTTGAATTAAAGCATTGAAACTTTTCCCGTGTGTTCAGAATAGTTTTTTGTTTTGAAATAAGCAATAAAAAATTTTTGATCGTTTCATCATTTTTGAGGTCTTTTAACATCTTAAGCGAACCTTTGAACATTAACTTGATCAACCCCCCTTGCTCCTTAAAAGTTCAAACGAAGCTTCAAAACAGCGAAATTTTTCTCAAAAGGTAAAGCTTCACACAAGCCTGTCCTTGAAACGGTCAATCTCTTGTAACAATAATTTATCCCCAAGAATCTGATTAGAATATATCTCAATCTTTTTTGAATCACCTTCAAAACTAAACATCAAAAAGCTTTTAAACATTTTTAAAAAATAATTACTATCGAAAACACTTGAACTTTTTATGTACCTAGAAATCCAAAAAGTAAAAGCACCTTTTGTGTTTCACAAAACTTCTCTTAAAAAGTATTTTATTTACCCTTTTTTGGTCTAGAGGAAACACTAGTTCCCTCTGCTCATTTTTTCTGAAACTGAAATCAATATTAGTCTGCAGAAGGAAAAAGGATTACAAAGCTCTCTCACGAAATTTTCAAAAAATGAAATTTTAAGCTATGTTTAGTGACTTAAAGGGAATGGCGAAGGTTTGAAGACTTTGTCAAGCAATTTTTCGATATTTAAATCTAAAAAACGCAATTGAGAGCCTTGATGCAAGAACCAGGTAAGTTCAGGCTCACTCATTTTTAATAAGACCAACAAATAATATCAGTGTCCGATAGAAACGCTAATATATTTCCCACATTATTTACTAGAAAGCAGAGGTCTGATCTTATATTTGTGTCCCGTTGTCGCACCAATCGGAACTTCTATTCTCCACACGCAAAAATGAATTTAAAAAAATGTTTGGGCTAAACTGATTCTTGCATCAAAGTTCTCAATTGTATACTTAAGACTATCATTGGTGACTTCAGAAATACAAAGAGAACTCATACCTGAAATACCTTAGGTACGCCGTTACTTAGATTACCCCGCCTCCCCCGGAACTCAGTCCGAAACCCGCCTATGTTCTGGAGCTCTCTCTTCTATAAGTCGAAATTCTGTCCTGTTTCAGATTATCGTAGACCAGACTTGCTTTCCCGTATGCGATTCTGAGATGAAAATACTCGTATAGCGATATGAATTAATTAAATAACTTGCCTACTGATAGCATTTAGTTGAATCTGTCACAACCAGTGAATACAAGGGTCGTGCACAGAAATGTTGGAGCCGGTCCCATCGAGCCCCCTCTATATTGTTTACCCCTATGTCCCTACATATATTTCACCTTTCATATAAAAAATCTCAAACCTCCTTCAGGCTCTTAATCGAGCCAACAAGTGCCCTCCCCCCCCCCTCGTGCATGTCCCTGCTCATCTATCAACACCCCAAAGCATGGCTCACGCATTTATAGCAGGACCGGGGTCGCTTTGTCTAATGGTGCAAACCCCTTCAATTTTTGTTTATAGACGTACAAATATACGTTTTTAACGCTCTTTTTTCTTCCCAGGCCCTTTTTCAGGCCGCTCCGGACCCCAGTTTCTCTGGCCCATTCCCGTTTCCTTGATGTGGAATACCCGGGCCCCATAGCTCTATAAACCAGAGAAAAGTTGATAAGAGAGGAAAAAGCATTCGCACGTGTGAACTTCGGCTATTTACTTTGGTCCCTGCTTAGGATGAAAAAAAAACCTGTTTCCAAGCGCTATTTTCACATAGAGTAAAGGAATTAAATGTTTTTTTTTATTATGACACTGAAAAATATTTGTGAATTTAACTGTATTAAGTTCAATAAAAAAATTGCTTGAAGTGGCCGACTCGGCGTTTGGCTCAGTCGGGTTTCCCCGACTAGCCGACCTTTCCAGTCTGTCTCTGGAAATAACTATAGTACAACTACACAACATAATACAGTACATAGAAAAACATAAACAGCATGGGTAACTCTTTTCTTCAGTAGTTAAACAGTCTCAAAAGTGATGAATTTAAAAAAGCTCATATTTCAAGATTAATTACTATCTGTAAGCCACGAGTCAAAACCTTTGAGACACACCTATAGTTACACTCCATATCGTGCATTTTCAGGACAAGTTAGAAAACTACAGCACCTAATCAATCTTTTAAATAAGCTGTCTCAAAGTTGACAACTTTAAGAAAAAATCAAAGTTAAAGATCAATTAATTAACGAGCCATAAATCGGTAACTTTGACTAGCACCTTGTAGACTCCCGAAAAATGTCCCTAATAAAGAAATTTTTGGAAAGTCACAGTGTCTTCCCATCGGGATGCTCCGTCATCACTTGAAGATACTAATTAGCACTTGTTTCATAAATAATTTGCGCTCGTTTTATAAATTTCATATTCCGCAAAAAAAAAAAAAAAAAAAAAAAAAAAAAGCGTAAAAAATCGCACAAAAATAAGTTTGGATGTATTTCATAGGCCACTGTGACACCATCATTTGATTTTATATCATGGTAAGAAATTGCAAATGTAAAAAGTTGAACATCTTTTGCTCTGTATATTAAAAAAAAGTAATGTCAAAGAAATTGGGAAAGGACTTTTGTGGCGGGCCTGCGTCCGGAAGACCCCATAGCACCTATTGCCTTGAAATGTGGTAAATTACTTCGAGTCCCGGAGGTGTGCACCTGCTTTTTTTTTTTTTTTTTTTTTTATCGAAATAGTTTTTCTGTCATAAGTTTTTTAAGCTTAAAGTTTACATAATTTGCCCGTTGAAGGGATAAAAAGTTTTCCACACTCCTATTCCCAGAGATGGAGCTTGTTCCAGCTTTCTCAATTATTTAGAATATCGGATATAAGGGTTTCAAATTTAGCGAAAGTCCTTGGTTCAACTCAGTTCAAGCTCGGAGCTAAAGAGCAAATTATAATTAGAGAACACGAATTTGAAAGCTTATCAAACAGCCGTTAAGCTTTGAAATTTTGTAGAAAATAGATGGGACATTAGTGGAGGGGGTGCTCTTTGAAGCATTTTTAAAAAAATAATTTTGTTATACATATTTTTACTAAGCTTTTTTTTGCGAATCTAAATGGAGTTTTAACATTTTGTTAAATTTAATGAGCACTTGACTAAAACTATTTTCTGATGGAGAGCGATTTTTCTTCTGTTCTAATCGTAAATCTTCCCGACCCAAAATTGTGAATTACCGAAAACGATTGCAAAGCAATCTTCGGGGATTGTTGAGTGACAGTGATTAAAAAAAAAAGCTTTAAAATATCTGGAAAATGACTTCAATATCATTTAACAGCTACTAATGGGTGATATTGCTTTTGGGCTACAATATCGTTGAGTTCTTTTATAAGTGCTGTAACTTATTATGTGAGGTCATTTGCGACCACAAGGGTGAGCGCTATATTAATAATCAGGGAGAGAATTCCAACTTACAGCCCGATTTTATTGCTCCTAATCCTGCATTTTTAACTATTGAAAATTTTTATCTAAGATATACATTATTTTTCATAAGATACACTAAATTTTTTGATGCAAACTATTTTGTGTAAACTTCCAATAAATGTTTTTTTGAAATTACAGACCTAACTCTTCACAAATACATGACTATTTTTGAAACTTAGGTTTGGAAACTTACTTAATGTAGCTGGCCAGAAATTCTAAGACTGTGATTGCCTTCTTAGAAGACTCCTTTGCGCCAGAGAATGAGTTCTATTCATTCCAAGGTATGGTCTAAATTGTTCTAATTTTTCTCATTTTATATACGTTTCACCGTTTATTTTAACATTAACTAAATTGAACAAAAAACCTAATTTTTATATCATTGACAATGTGATTCAAATAATAGTTCTCCAATTGAAGATCGTATGTAACCCGCCAGGAGTTAGATAATAAAGAAAGGATATTTTCAAGGCACGTTTATAGGTGCTCTCTAATCGATGGTTTTTTTAGTCTGATAAACTAGGTTCCGAAATAAACAAACAAAATAAATCGCGGACTCTGAGAATGTAACGAAATAAACAATATTTCAAAAACAGATATACCGACGAAGACTGCCAACATGCTTAACTACAACTGAAGCTTTGAATCTTAAGATATTGTATTGCATAGCTGTAAAACTAGAGAAAGTTGTAAACATCATATTCGTGAAACAAAATCTGATATAGGAAGTCTCTTAATTGAAGAATACTCTATCATGAGGAAACATCTATTGTTTAAGGAAACTCGTTTCTTGTTTCATATATCTTTCAGGAGGCTTAATCAAACCCTCTAGTCTCTATGAACTCCAAACGGTACAAATTTTGGCTTGTTATAGTGCCAAGTTTGACTTTCCAGTCAAAAGGTACCAAATCCATCTCTTACATTTTTCTTATTGAACAAAACTAAACATATTCAGTAAATTACCGCCCAATAGCTAGGGCTAAAGCAGAAATACATGAAATACCCCGCCAGCTCTGTCATTTCCAGCCGAGGACTGCAGTTTCGTGCTTATTAGCACTCATCAGCCCCCATCTCCAGCTCAGTCACTTTCCTATGCCGGGATGATGAATGCTAAAAAGCACGAAACTGCAGTCCTCGGCTGGAAATTACTGAGCTGGCGGTGTATTTCATGTATTTCTGCTTTAGCCCTGGATATTGGGCCGTTAATTTAGTGAATATACCATGCCTTGCCTTCAATCCTCGAGTTGAATTGAACCATTGCTGCGGTCCCTCGTCTGGTCTGCGTTAATTCTATATTAGCTACCAGTTTGTTTGGCACTCTTGGCTTCCTTAAGAGCTTTTCCACCTCCAGCTCAGTCACTTTCCTATGCCGGGCTGATGAGTGGTAATAAGCACGAAACTGCAGTCCTCGGCTGGAAATGACTGAGCTGGGGGCGTATTTCATGTAAAACTGAACATATTTTAATTGAATATATTGAACGAAAGTTTTTCATTTTTTTCTCTCAAATTAACCTATGTCCAGATTCCAAGTTTTAAAGCGCTAGTTTCAGGTTCAAGCACTTCGATTCGAGGATTATCCTCATGTCCTGGATATGAGGTGGTGACGTATTGGGGATTCATTATAATTGAAAAGGGTACGTAGTTTGTCAAAAGTCTTCATATAGAACACAAAAATGTGAAAAAAAAAAAGCCGCTAATTAACTGTCTACTTTGCTGTAAAGCATTACTCTGTGTGAGCTACCGGAAGGTGATACATAAAAAGACATATTTAAGCTTTAAAATGTATTTTTGATTCCACAAATGGTGTAACACACTCTAGTCCAGTCAGTGAAGGTTTTGTGTAGTAATAAATTTAGGGAAAGCTGAATTTCTGCAGGATGTTAGCACATAGAGTAAACACTAAAAAAGCACGAAGTCCCGACCCCTCTTGCTTTTCTTCCCACCCCCTCCGAAACATTGCAAGAGCAGTACCATGATTATACGCTTACAGCTCAAAAATTAATGATGTTACCAAGAAGTTCCTTTTTTTATTTCACTCCTAACAATATGAGAAACCAGTGGTGTCCAACCTATGGGCCGCGGGTCACATTCGACCTGCAAAACTGATCCACATGATCTGCTGTCTTGTGAAACGTTACAACTCGAAGAGTACGATTAATGACAATGTTACAAATTTGGAGCCAAATATTTAGAAATTGGTTTATAAAAAAATTATTAAATAAAAACAAAAAACCCGACTGCGTAAAAACCAAAAAAAAATAATAATAATAAAGAAAAGTGTATAAGCCCAGTAGTTTAGAATATTATTAAGTACTACTGAATAACTACACCGTTGAAATAGTTTTATAACCGAACACAGATAAGACAAATCACAAATTCAAAAGCAGAATAGAAGGATCCACAGTCGGGGCCCATTACTTTCTGATTCAAGGAACTCCGTAAAATTTGAATGAGCCCCGACTGTTGATCCTTCTATTCTGCTTTTGAATTTATGATTTATCTTATCTGTGTACGGTTATAAAACTATTTCAACGGTGTAGTTATTCAGTCGTACTTAATAATATTCTAAGCTACTGGGCATATACATTTTTCTTTTTAGTTTTTTTTTTTTGGTTTTTACGCAGTCGGGTTTTTTGTTTTTATTTAATAATTTTTTATTTTGCCCTTTTTAGTTAATTTTCATTGTCTTGGTTATTATGGTTATAAGATGGTACATTTCGCAACCTTGTCATTGCATTGAAAGAGTTTGTTTATATTGTGAGGTTTATTAAGTAACTTGCGGTGGTCTAAACTACTGATAATTGGTTCCTCTAGGGACATAACTCGGCTTTAAGCTACATGTGCTTGACCTTCGGTAAAAATGCGCGAACTTAAGAGCCATATCTGTAAGGATCAGGCAGGTTGTGATTGTTGACATTTTTAATTTTTCTTATTTTCACATATGTTGTTCCTTATCATGAATGTAAAGTTTGTGCAAAATATGAGCTTTGTCGGCGTTATCGTTTTTGGGAAATTAAATTTTTAAATTTAGGGGGCGTGGCACATTTTTGCGTGTTTTTCAAATTTGCAGATTTTAAAGTTCTTGTTGCTTTAAGCGCCCATATAATGACATGGATTTTTAAATTCTATACTATTATATGGTCTTCTTAGATACTATTACAGCTGTCAAATCGGTGTCACTACGAGGGCGACGACCACAATCTCCGTTTAAAAATGACAGAAAATGAATTTTTTTACTACATTCAATGCCGATTTTTTCAAAGCGCCTTCATGATGACACCAACGTTTTTATAGAAATTCCTAGCTACACTTGCATACATCAAAAATATAATAAAATTGGTGTCACTATAAGGGCGCCAGAAGATATTGGAACTTTTATGTGATAAATTTCACAAAAATGCAAGTGTTTAAAATTTAACTACCACTCTCGCCCTCATAGCAGAGATCTGAAACTAATTAAGTTTGATAACCAATATGCTCGTCTAACATATGAACTAAAAAAATCGGTGTCACTCCTATTACTTTCGGAAATATAATCATTCGAAATTAGTATGTTACGGAGTTTTTAAAAAAAAAAGACTTTTCTAACTGGAATGGCTTTTTGCACGGTTTGATAAAATCTTTAATATAAAATTACAGTAGTGACACCTAAAACAATGTTTCTAATGCTTTTTATTGAAAAAGCTTTATAAAAAGCATTAGAAGCACAGTAAATCGATCTAGGTACAGATGGACGTATAGTGTAATGTGCATTGTAGGCTAAAACAATCGTACTAATATTCATATTTTTTCAACCATACTAATTTTTTTATCTGTTATTTATATTAAAAATGCAACTATGTATAACATACTGTCTTAAATAGTTATGAACATAGTGTATTATATAGCGATCATTCAGAATCTGAAACATAATTTGAGGCTGACATAGGCTAAAACAAAGAAAACATAAAAAATCAAATCACCCAGTTTCAGAAAGACTTATCTCTTGTTGATATCTGGTAATTTTGTAGCACTAAAGCTTGGGGAAAACATGGTATCCGGGAGAAGTAGTAGAAGTTGACCATTTGCTAATCTGAATGCAACTAACCCCCTCATAGCAGAGATCTGAAACTAATTAAGCTTGATAACCAAAATTTTTGTCTAACATTTGCACTAATAAAATTAGTGTCACTCCAACTACTTTTGGAAATATAAGCATTCGAAGTTAGTATGTTGTGATGTATTTTTTTCATTTATTATTATTTTTTTTAATTTACTCTGTTTGTTTATTAATGTATTTTGTTACTTTAATCTTATCACACCCAGATAGTGTTTTTGACCATATTAATTTTTAATTTATTACAAAGAAGCAACGTTTAACATAAACAGCTTTGGGCAATAAGAGCGTCTTTATCTTGAATAGAAAATGCTCATTTTTATATAGGTACAGGTGGATCTATTGTGTATAATATGTTTAGATTATCATACCAATACTCGCCTTTTTTCCGGTCAAATAAATTTATTTATTCCAATCCTTGTTGCCATGCATTTTGACCTTTACTTGCAAATGGTCACCTTCTACTATTTTTCTGGTATACCATGTTTTTCTAAGCTTTAGTGCTACAAATTTATCAGATCAATAAGAGATGATCGTCTTTCTGAAACTATGTGATTTGATTTTTTATGTTTTCTTTGTTTCAGTCTACGTCATCCTTAAATTATGTTTCAGATTCTGAATGCTCGCTATATAATACATTATGTTCATAACTATTTAAGGCATTATGTTATAAATAGTTGCATTTTTAATATAAATAACAGATAAAAAATTAGTATGGTTGAAAAAATATGAATATTAGTACGACTATTTTAGCCTGTAATGCACATTACACAATACGTCCTATATCGACTGTACCTATATCGATTTACTGTGTTTCTAATGCTTTTTATAATTTTTTTTAATAAAAAGCATTAGAAACATATTATTTTAGGTGTCACTGCTGTAATTTTATATTAAAGCTTAAAACAAACCGTGCAAAAAGCCATTTCAATTAGAAAAGTGTTTTTTTTTAAATGACTCCATAACATAGTAATTTCAAATGATTATATTTCCGAAAGTAATAGGAGTAACACCGATTTTTTTAGTTCATATGTTAGACGAACATGTTGGTTATCAAACTTAATTAGTTTCAGATCTCTGCTATGAGGACGAGAGTAGTAGTTAGATTTTAAACATTTGCATTTTTGTGAAATTTATCACATAAAAGTTCCAATATCTTCTGGTATCCATTTTATTACATATTTTTGATGTATGCAAGTGTAGCTAGGAATTTATGTAAAAACGTTGGTGTCATCATGAAGGCGCTTTGAGAAAATTGGCATTGAATGTAGTAAAAAAAATCATTTTCGGTCATTTTTAAACGGAGTTTGTGGTCGTCGCCCTCGTAGTGACACCGATTTGACAGCTGTAATAGTATCTAAGAAGACCATATAATAGTATAGAATTTAAAAATCCATGTCATTATATGGGCGCTTAAAGCAACAAGAACTTTAAAATCTGCAAATTTGAAAAACACGCAAAAATGTGCCACGCCCCCTAAATTTAAAAATTTAATTTCCCAAAAACGATAACGCCGACAAAGCTCATATTTTGCACAAACTTTACATTCATGATAAGGAACAACATATGTGAAAATAAGAAAAATTAAAAATGTCAACAATCACAAATGCCGTAAACTACCTGATTCTTAGACATTGGCTCTTAAGTACTTTTGGTTGTTTAACACATTCTAGTATTTTTGTGAATTTGAGTTCATTAACTTTTGTGTATGCAAAGTCTTGACAAAACGCAGCAGAGAAACTTTTTCCTGGATTTTAGAATGTCATAAATTCTAAACAAAAATGATGCAAATGCTCGAACTTTCTAATTATATCGTCAATATGCATGTTTTTAGTGGGTTATAGTTTCAGAGCGTAAATTTGGGGGCACGGCAGTGCCCCCGCCAAGTCGAGCGCGAAGCAAACACTGCCGTACCATCCTTTACGTGAACCATTTCTCCGCATTTTCAGGCCCCTATTTGAGAACCTTCTGATGAGACTAGAACGCAGAAATTTTCATCATCCAGTAAGCTATAATCACATACCTAAAATCCGAAATTTCAAGTCTGTAGGTCATTTAGTTCCGAAGTTAAGCGAAAGCAAAGTTTCGCATATATTACACTCACTCACTCACTCATGATCATCAAAACAGAACTAGTACTTCCCATAAACAGAGAGGTGAAATTTGGTACAGAGTTAGTTTTTGATGGCCACATAAAGGGAAAACTATAAAAACTAGGCTAATTGAAGATCTTGAGTGACCCTGATTAGAAAACACAAGAGCCCAACCAAACTTAGAGATCGACATACCGCCTTTACAAAAAATATTCAACTTGTCGGGCTGCTTCATTTGATGTCAAAAATCGAAAGCTGAAGTATCTAATGAAGAACCCTCAGGTGTATTAGAGATATGGTAATGCCCCCTTCAACTATTGGTACATAAAAAAATCGACTGTCATTGCAAAAGTCCAGCGTAGTGGGACACATCTTCTAATTTAATTTAGCCTAACTTTAGTGTACTCGAACATTACACATATTAAATGTTTCTACAAAAAGAAGTGAAATCCCACCAAAAACATTCTGTAAAAAAGTATCCAAGTTTCGATGGAGCTGCTTGTTTATCTCTAAAAAGTAGTGAAATCTTGACAAAGTCATGACAAGTCTAAGGTTCCTTACTGCGATTTCTTTATTACTATAGTTAATGTTTTGTGACTTGACCGTTAAAGGGTACACAAGGGTACAAAACCAGGTGCTCCATGACACCATTGCACCAATCTTTGGCCAGAACCGCTACCCATTGACGATGGAAAATTGCCACTTGTCAATTTTGTTTACACGTTTTCCCTGTACCCCACTAAGGTATAAAGAACGTCTAAAGGCCAAGTCACACAACATTAACTATAATAATAAAGAAATCGCAGTAAGGAACCTTAGACTTGTCATGACTTTGTCAAGATTTCACTACTTTTTAGAGATAAACAAGCAGCTCCATCGAGACTTGGCTACTTTTTTACTGAATGTTTTTGGTGGGATATTGATTTTCTAAGAGTTATTGGCATCCAAAGTGGCTATCATGATAGTTCACATGAAGAATAACTGTTTTCAATGCCCTGTAGCTCAAGTTTGTCACCTTGCATCTTCTTTTCGTTGGTACCATAAGATTGAACATATTTTTTCCTATAAAAATAATTTTTCTTTTCGATGGTGTTCTTTCAGATAAGCGAGAAAAAAATGAGCCGGAAATGCAATTTGTCGTTAGCGAGAAAATCTCGTTCTACGATAAATAAAGAACAGTGACTGCAGTGACAACCGACTTGTAGGGATTTTGCTACTGATATTTTTTTTTATTAATCATTTAAAAACTTCTTTTGTAAATTGAATATATGTTTGGATAAGAAAAATATTTTATTCAGGAAGCTGATACAATAGACAGAACAATATAATTTTCTTTTTTTTTAATCATATTTCATTTGCAAAGTATCTTTTTAAATGATTAATAAAAAAATATTTCTGACTTATAACAGTTGCAAAATCCCTATTAGTCGGTTGTCCACGGCGTTCACCGTTCTTTATTTATTGTAGAACGAGATTTTCTCGCTAACGACAAATAATATTTCAGGCTCATTTTTTCCCGCTTATCTTAAACAACACCATCAAAAAGAAAAATTATTTTTATAAGAAAAAATATGTTCTACCTCATGGTACCAACGAAAAGAAATGCAAGGTGACAAACTTGAGCTACAGAGCATTGAAAACAGGCTATTCTTCATGTGAACTATTTTGATAGCCACTTTGGATGCCAATATCTCTCAGAAAATCAATATTTACGCTCTGAAACTATAACCTATTAAAAACATGCATATTGACGATATAATTACGAAGTTCGAGCATTTGAATCATTTTTGTTTAGAATTGATGATATTCTAAAATCCAGGAAAAAGTTTCTCTGCTGCGTTTTGTCAAGATTTTGCATACGTGCTACACAAAAGTTAATGAACTCAAACTCACAAAAATACTAGAACGCGTTTACAACCAAAAGTACTTCAAGCTCCTAAAATTTCAGGCTTCCAGTTTTATAAAATGCCCCGTAATCTGAGATTGGACATGGCAATTCTTTACGACAGATACAATTTTGAGCTCGTTTTTTTTATCCTTATTCGAAAGAACACCATCGAAGAAAAAACGTAATTTCAAAGGGAAAATGTGTTCTTTCTAATGGTATGAACGAAAAGAAGATGCGAGGTGACCAACTTGAGTTATAGCGCTTTGAAAATGGGCTATTTTTCACTTGAACGGTTTTGATAGCCACTTTAAATCACAATATCTTCTAGAAAATAGATATTTAAGCTCTGTAACTCTAACCCATTAAAAACAAGCACTTTTACAATGGAATCACGCAGTACGAGCTTTTAAGTTATTTTTGTTCTGATTTTATGACAACCTAAAATACAGGAAAAAAATTTCCCATCGCACTTTTTCGTCAGTTCACGCTCATGCTACACAAAATCTAACAAGCTCAAATTCATAAAAGTACTTGAATATATTAACGGTCAAACATACTTTGAGCGCCTTTAAATTTTACTACACTTTAAGCCTAGTAGGCTTCCAGTGTAATAAAATTTCCTGTAAACTTGGTGTAAACTTTTAAATTTGGCACAAAAATTCAGTTTGCCATCTTGGATCACATTTTTCGGAGATCCTAGATCCTCAGGATTTGGATCTAGGAAGCTGAAAAATTGCATAGGTTAGTTTTAAAGGCATCTCTACTCCTCTATAAAATTTCATCCAAATCGGAGATGGTCGAGTGGGGACGATTTGAAAAATTAGGTCAGTTGACATGGAATGACTGAAATGTATTTTGCAATTGTATACATAACCAGTCAAAATCTACAAATAATGAAACGGAAAGAAAAAACATTGTTTTGATCAGAATTTATTTTGAAAGCTTTTAAGGGAGGGGGAGAGAGGGGAGTAGACACTTTTCCGTATCTCATACCCACCTGCTTGAAACAAATTTTATTTTAAAATATTTATTGAAATATTTTAGTTATTTTTGATTTTTAAAATCGTATTCTTTGTTTTCAGTTGGATTTTTACGAGGAACTTAGTTCTCTTCTTTTTTAAACAGATGAAGCATTTGCCTGATTTCATGGAATGTTTTCTTAAAAAAAAAAAAATAATAATAATCCCATCGCTATTGCAGAGGTAAGATTGGCCCTGAATGTCCTGATATTTTGAATTTTGTCCTAAATATCCTAAAATTTTCATTATTTTAACTCATATTTTTGTGGGGAAAGAGAAAGCCGCACTGAAATCAATTCAAACTTTTTGAACTAGTCTTGTTCATTTATACTGTTTACAGAAGGCAAGCCAGAGTATAAAAGGAAAACTGTAGCCTTGAGAACTCATGTTCTTAGCCAATGCCAAATTGACTTTTAATCCACTTTTTTATTAGTAATAACCACTTTATCAGGAACTTCTGCTTTTAAATGACTACAGTAACGAAATCTTAAAGCACTAAAATAAATACTATGATATGGAGGCATAGGAGAGTAGTATGGCATAGGAGACTTGCTGCTAAAATATGAACTACTTTCTTGGGAAAAACGGACAATAGTATATTCCTGCAAGACTTATTGAGGACTACGGATATTTCCTTCTTTCCTAACCACTTGTAGATTTTTTTAAAGGAAATTGGGCCGGAAAGGGTGCAACAGTCTGATTCGAGTCGAATTTGTATTTCTTAAAATATGCGAGTATATACCACCTCTATGACGATACGATGTAAAATTTGTCTTCAAGTGTGAGCACCACTTAGTTTAAACCCAAGTAGTTCTTTTTCACAAAGCGAGACTTTCATTTTCATGTATGCATTATTTCTTTTTATGGTATAAAAAGAAGCAAAAAGGGAGATAACTTTTCGAAACGTACAAATATTTTATGATGAAATAAACTTAGGAATTGCTCCTGATTTTTCTTTAAGGGAAAAAATACTTGCTGTTTTTTTTTTTTTTTTTTTTTTTTTTTTTTTTTTTTTTTTTTTTTAGCAATCACGATTGCTTGTTGCTTTCTTTCATTTGACTGTTTTTGGCGTCCTATCATTTTATTTTCCCACCGCCACTCTCCGCACCATCACCGTCGACCGGCTCCTCACGATGCTGCTCCTCAGCGAAAGCCGTCTCCAGGTTGCATCCACATGCTACACACACGCTCATACATACACAACTACACACACGCACGCACACACGCATACATACAGAAACCTACACATACACACACACAAAAACATACACACACCCATAACTACACACACATTCATGCCAGCACACAGACATAAACACATATGCTTACACGCACATACACATACCCCCTACACACAAACACACATACCCCCTACACACAAACACACATACCCCGTACACACAAAAACACACGCCTACATACACATACTCGTGTTTGCGAAAAATATAATTTGAATTCAAGATGTCAAAATTCAAATTATTTTTTTTCATGAGGGGAGGATGTAAATTCTTATCAAAATAGCAATGTTTGTGCTTGTTGATACTTATTTTTGTCCTAAAATGTAATACAATTTTGCGAAAATGGATTCCTATTATTTTTTTTAACTCCACTTCGACACAGTGGATTAAATATTAGTAGATATTTAGTGTATGTTGGCATTATCATCCCAAAAATGTATATTTGATAAGCTGGACTTAACATTCGTATGTGACTTATTTCTTTTGATCGTGTGAAAATAAGATTCCTTTCTAAAACACGTGAAAAGGAAAATGGAGGAAGCTATTTACAATACGTGTATGTTTTATGATAAATCTATTTTAATTAACGACGCTGATTGTCATTTAAGAAGAAACAATCTGTACATCTTTCTTTTTGGGGAGGGGGAGAGAAGAGGGGAGTAGCAAAGTCAGTAACAAACTTAATGAAAGTGAGGTGTACCCTCAAAATAACTATTTTTTTTTATTTCTTCATATTTTGTGACCTATAAATGTTCCAAAATTTTATCAAAACTGTGCCCTTATTTTTTTTTTTCAATTCTCTCTCTGATTTCTGTTACAGTTAATGTAGAAAACTTGTTGGTGTATCAATTTTCCTAACTGAGAATAATTTTATAAAAAACTCAATTTTCGAAACTTTGCTCTCAAAAAGCTTGCAAGAAGGTTAAGAATGCACTGATAAAAATAATACAAGCGTTAAGCAGTAATTAACCACCCTTAAGCCAGGGCTAAAGCAGAACTACATGCAATATACCAAAAGGCCGGCTATCACATCCAGAGACTGGAGTTTCGTCCTTCTTATGGACTTATCACTCTAGTATGGTGATTAACCGAGCTGAGGGCAGAGGGGCCATCTCAATTAAGTCAAGAGTGCAAGAAACTTGTGGCTAAAGTAAAATTAGCTGTAAGAATAACACATGCTTGTCTTCGCTCTGGTTTAAGCCCAGTAACTTACTAGTCAAACCACCCCATGGCTGCGGGTTCTTTCTGG